>NC_053434.1:67489918-67659672 GCF_007990345.1 Gossypium hirsutum | reverse complement strand
GTACCACTTTCCATCCACAATCGACGATCAGCTTGAGTGAGTAATTCAAATTCTTGATGATATGTTGCGGTGTTGTGTCTTTGAGTTCCAAGGGTAATTGGGAAAAGTATTTACCATTGGGTAGAATTTGCCTACAACAATAGTTTCAGTCGAGTTTGAAAATGGCAACCTTTTGAGGCATTGTATGGGCATAAGTGTCAAACACCTTTGTATTGTAGTGAATTGAGAGAGAATTAGATTCACAGAGTTGATTTAGTCAGAGAAACGAAGAAAAAGTAAATGTAATACGGTTGTTTGAAAGCTTCTTTGGATAGACACAAATCCTACATGGATTTGAAATGGAAAGAGATTAAGTTTCAGGTCGGTGATAAGGTATTTTTGAAAGTGTCTCCATGGAAAAAGGTTTTGAGATTTGGTAGGAAAGGCGAAACTAAGTCCACGCTTTATGGACCGATGAGATCACGAGAGAGAGGCCAGTTGCCTATCGGTTAGCCTTACCATTTGAATGAAAAAGATTCATGATGTGTTCCATGTGTCAATCTTGTACCGATATCAATTTGATCCTTCGCACATGATTTCACCGATAGAGGTCGAGATCCAACCGGAATAATGACTATGGCGAAGAGCCGATTAAGACTTGACCAAAAAGTCAAGCAATTGGAAACAAAAGTATTTCCCTTATAAAAGTTTATGGCAAAGATATGGGGTTGAAGAGGCTACATGAAGACTGAGGAAAAACATGAGACACTAATACCCAAACTGTTTCACCGGTAAGATTTCAAGAAAGAAAATCCCTAAGGGGGAAGAATTGTAACATCTCAAATTAGGGTCTAGCCAAAATAGTGGTTTGGAGACCACAACTCTAAAATAGAAATAATTATTTATGATCATTTGATGGTACAATGATATGATGCATGTGTGTGAAATTTTCATGAAGAAATTCTATGCCAAAGTGTCCAATTTGACTTTAGGGACTAAATGAATAAGTTGTAAAACTTTGAGAACTAACAAAATAGATCAAATAAGAAATAAAAAAAAAATTGGGAGAAAAAAAAGGAAAGAAGCCTAAGGGAATTTTGTCTTTGGAAATAAAAGAATAAAAGGGAATTCAAGTCAAAATCGTGTCCATATTTCCTTATGTGCCAAATTGGAAGGGTTCCATAGCTAGGGTTTCAACTATTCAAGCTTGATTATCAAGAAAATGGTGTCTGGACTTAGACTGGGGAAAGAACAAGATTTTGGACTAAATCGAATTAATGTCCATATTTTGTACTGAGTTAAGTTCAGGTAAATAATGAAATGTTGTATTATGTTTTAATGCTTTATTAATGCATGAATTTTTTGTTTAATTGTTATGATGAGTGTATGAATGACATAATGGTCAATGAGAACGACTTTGTGGACGAGTTCGACGAATATGCATTATCAAGAAAATCCCATTTGACCTTAGGAATAATGTAGGATACAATGTGACATGTCACTAGGAACCATGTGATTATGACCTCATGAAATTATGTGTATATGTGATTATGCGAATTCGGGTGCTAGTCTTGTACATTCTACTAGTGGTTGGATAGCCCAGCATGTGTTGCGGGTACCTGTCAGTTTGTTGAGCAGCCCGTGTAGTTACGTTCTGATTCTCAAGTTGTGTTAGTAGGCTCGTGACAAGCTCGAGAGTGAGCAATGTCTGATTGATATGAGGTAGCATGTGGCTACTTTGAAGCACTATGTGCAAGTTTTCGTGTATCTGATAGTATTCCGAGTGTTAAACAGGTAAACTTGTGAGTTATTCGACAAGTAAGTCAATGATGAGAAATATGACAATGTGTTACAAGTTGGTGCATGTATGTGCTAAAAAACTAATATAAATGAGCTCGGTATGTGATGAACTTTTGGTAAGATTGAAAATGTGTAAGTTATGTCTTCAAATTTAAGCTATGCCTACGAATTTATGATAAAATATAAGTAAACTATGTTGTGTCAATGGTATTTATATATATGATTATGTTGCTATTTATTTGCATGTGAACTTACTAAGATTTATGCTTAATCCCCTCTCTTTTTCATTTTCTTATAGTATCGCCAAGCTAACTCGGGGATTGAAGGACGTCAGAGGCTCGATTACACTATCAATTGGACATTTGGTATAGTCAGTCTCAACATTTTAAGTATCGCATGTATAGGGACTTGGTCTTTTTGTTATATGTCATATTGGTCTAGCCAAATGTATTGGCTTATAGTAATATTTTATTATTTTTTATATGGCCATGTGATAGGGTTCATATTGATTATTTGGGTTGTAACCCTAATCAATTATGTTATTTGGGTTGTAACCCTAATCAATTATGCATGCATGCAACGTATTATCCTTGACGTGATTGCTTGTGGAGGAGATGTGTGACGAACGGCACATGTGCTAAATGAGTTAATCATGGCTAATAAGTATGAACAAAACTATGGTATAATTGAGTAAATTGAATGTAGGTTTAGCATGACGAATGAATATGAAATGATGTGGAATACCATATAAAAGCATGACGGTTTTGGATAGGAGATTTGTTGACATTACAAAGGCATGGGTTAATCATGTTATAAGAATTTTAGTGATTAAATATACTATGTTGCATGCCATCAAAGATGAATGAGTGAATGAGCATTTAAGGGCGTCAAATGGCTTGGAAAATAGCCTCAAAGTTGTCCACACGGTTAGACACACGGGCGTGTGTCTAGACCGTGTGTGACACATGGTTTGCCTCATGGGCGTGTGATCCGGCCACATGTCCCCTGCACCCTAAATAATGCAAAACAGAATGCCCAGTAGTAAACACATGGGTAGAGACATGGGCGTGTCTCTGCTGTGTGAATGGCACGGGCCCTAGGACATGGGCGTGTGCCCAGGACGTGTGAAGTCTGCACCTGATTTTAGAATTTAATTCACCATACGGTTTGAGCACATGGACGTGTGACTCGGTCATGTGACCTTATTTTGGTTGATGATGTCATAGTCAGAGATTTACATGGGCTGAGGATACGGGCGTGTGTGACCACATGGCCTACCTACACGGGTGTGTCACTCTCCAAAATAAGAAAAATTTTCTAAGTGTCAAAAAGATTCCGAAAGTTCTCGATGTAGTCCCAAACTGCTCCCGGTGTATGTTTTGGGCCTCATAGGCCCTTTTAAGGGACAAATTACATGTGATTGAAAGGTTTCAAATTTGGATGAAATTTTATGGCCCAAATTTGTATGCTTGTTTACGTTTTAGTCTAGTAATCCTCGAACCATGTCCCGACATCGGATACAGGTAAGGGATTTTACACACAGGCTAGCCACACGGGCGTATGTGTTGGTCCTGTGACCCCAAATCAGAGATTATACGGGGTCAGACACGAGCTAGGACACGGCCATGTGCTCCCATTTCGAATGTCCACACGAGTTGTGACAGGAGCATGTCTGGTGGCCGTGTGAGAGACACGGTCGAGCACACGGGCATGTGTCCCCTGTTTTGAGAAAAAAATTTCTAAGTTTCGTAAATATCTCTTGAGCTATCGGTTTAGTCCCGAACCACTCCCAAAGCATGTTGTGACAGCCCAAAATTGACCCTAGCCGGGAAGTGGTTTCGGGACCGCTAAACCGAGTCACTGAAAGGTTTGAATGTGATGTTTATTGTCTAGAATATGTAATCATGAATGTGTAAAATTTCAAGCTTCGATTAGTCGATTGCATGTGAATTTAGTCAATAGACTTATATGAGAAAATTAAAAATGTGATAGGTCAATGCATGAGGACCTATTAGTGCATGTGGAAGAAAAAGGGGACTTGCATGTCAAATTCCCCCTCCCTAATATGTAGTGGCCGGCCATGCTATAGGTGGAAACATGTCTCCAACATGTTATGCTAGTGATGCATGTTAAGAAAAATAAAATAATAAGCATGGTGATTAAAAAAATGAAAGGAAGGGTGATGGAAAAAAAAAATAACATGGTCTCACCCCCCCTTGTTGCCGTGAATTGAAGAAAGAAAAAAAAAGAGTTCATTCTTGAACATCCTTGGCCGAATAGAGGAAAGAAAGGAAGGGGAAAAAGGCTTGAGAAATCGGCTATGGTGGTTGCTAGACTAAGGTATGTTGATGTTGTCTTTGAGATGCATGCATGTTTTAAATAGCCCATGTTTAAACCTTGAATCTTGTTGATAACATGAGCAATCGGTCATGATAAAGGGTTCAAGAAATGGTTGTTGTTCATGTTATTTGGATGAGAAATGGTGAGTTTTGTGTTTTATGTTAAAGTTAGGTGAATGATGATAGAGGAGTGTTTGAACTATAAAAAAAAAATAAATCGGCTACCTTGTTATGAGCTAGGGCCGAATGTGGGTTTGGTTGTGCTTGAATATTACATGCTTGGTAGAATGGTGGATGAAGGTGCCGAATGTATGTTGGATGATAGAGTCTCCAAATTGATTTTATGTGTGTATGCATGACCGAATATACGTGGTCACATGAGTAAGGAAATGAGTTATTTGATATGTGGTAAAAGTTAAGTACTAAATCGAAGGTTGCTAAAATTGCCATTTCTTGGCCGAATATGTGCTTGATCAATGAAGGAATTGTTGAAGAACATAGGTGAACTTGGTGAGGGCAATCGGCCTAGTGTATAAATGATATGAAGATTTTAGGAAATTGTTTTGGTTAGGTGTATGTATGATTAAGTATATTCGGCAATATACTTAAAGTGGGTACATGATATTACATTATAATTATTGAGCTATTACATTATAATTATTGAGCTTGAGTATATGGATATGTGTATATGTGGTCATATAATGACATCTTGGTTTGAAAATTTAATGATGTGTGATTGCCGAATGTGATAAATAAATTCATGTTATTGAGTTAAATATTGAATACTCTTATTTGTATATTAAGCTCAAGAACTAAAGAGAGGCGTCCAACAAGGGGAAATCGAAGGTCATCGAGTAGCCGGCTCGGAATTATTTTACCCAACATAAGTAAGTCATTAAGCATGTAGTGGGTAGTATTTCAAATGGTCATAATGTGTATGTATTGATGCTGGTTGGAATGAATAAATACACTTATATATATGCATGTACGTATGTGATGATGAAATTGTTGAATGAATGAAAAGAGGTAAGATGTACTGAGTTGTTGATCTCGGCACTAAACGTGCGGGATAACCATTTATGACCATGAGATGGGCGCTAAGTGCGCGGGATTAAATTGTACAGCACTAAGGGTGCGATTTGAGTATGTTGCACTCAGTGTGCGAAATGAATATGATGCACTAAGTGTGCGAATTGACCATGCGGCACTAAGTGTGCGAGCCTGACTATGTAGCACTAAGTGTGCGATTTGATTACGTGGCACTAAGTGTGCGAGTTGATTATATAGCACTGAGTGTGCGGGCTCAATATACATTCATGAATCATTATGGACACTATGTGTGCGACACTATTGAGTCGATCGCGGACAGCGGATCGGGTAAGTGTCTTGAGTACATGGCTAATATGTGCTATGCTTATACTTGGTGTTGAGCTCGGTAAGTTGAACCTATGTGACAACTATACTTGAAGTCACGTACATAAAAATTTATCGTAGGATGGGTGAAAGGCCGTTTTGTTGTTTGATTGTAACGAAAATAAATTGATTTATGAAAATGCTTCAATGTCTTATTGATGAGTATATGAATTGTGAATGCATGTATTGATATGAAATTGAATTGATAAGTTGGAGGAACTATGGTATGGTTCGGTATGGATGGAGTAAATTGTCTCGTTCTATTTTGTTTCCTCTTGTGATAATGTTGTTGATAGATGGTAGTGCATTGCTTATGACTTACTGAGTTATAAACTCACTCGATGTTTCCTTGTCACCCACTATAGGTTGCTTGGTCTCATCTATTTTTGCGGGGTCGGGCCGTCATTGAAGTCATCACACCGGATAGCAAGTTTTGGTACTTTCTTCTTAGTGTGTTTAGAAGATCATTTTGGCATGTATAAGCTAGTACGTTGTGTTTGAATTATGGCATGTAAACTTTAAGCCATGCGAAAATGGCACGAATGTTCGATTGAATTGGATCAAGGGTAGGCATGAAACGGACCTAGTTACTTTCGTAACAGATGCTGGCAGCACCAGTGTCATGAGATTGAAAAATCACTAAAAATAGTGGGAGTGGAATTAATTGATGAATAAATTATGTAATCGAAGCTCGATGAGTCTGCTTTCATGAGGAAGTAACGAAAAGATCATATGGGCAGTATATTAAGAGATAATCAGATTTTAGTGGGGCAGGGCCAGAACGGTTTCTGGATTCCCTGCTCCGACTTTGGAAATTCATTATAAATTAACCAGAGATAATTAGGGGTCGTACCATATATGTGCAGATTCCTCTCTGAGTCTAGTTTTCATAGAAACAAACGGCAACAGTATTGAAGCCCCGTGCAGGGAGATATCCCAGTCGTAATGGGCAAGGTCAGTGTAGTCGACCCCTGCAACTTGGGGGACTTTGACTAATAAACTGTACTAATTGGCCCAACCAAAAATTCTAGAAAAAAATACATAGATGGGCACATGAGTCTAGTTTCTGGGAAAAATTACGAAACTGATTTTTGAGTACGAAACTCAAGATATGATTTTAAAGCGGCTAGTACACAGATTGGGCAGTGTCTGGAAAATAAATTTGTAAGGGGTTAAAGCCAGTTAACACCTCGTGTTCGACTCCGGTGTCGGTTTCGGGTTCGGGGTGTTACATTTTATTGGTATCAGAGCTATGGTTTAGTAGGTTCTAGGACTACCATAGCACGTATGAGTCTAGCTATACATGCCATAATGTTAATGTTTAAAAGGGTGATGACTTCTGACGGTTGAAATGTTTTTGTCTTGATTAGTAAATGGATCCCGGTGAAGAAAGAACCCTAGCGGATGACGTTGAGAGCGTAGCGGCTGCTCCTGCACAAGGGACGCCGCCTGTTGAACCTCAGTCATCTGCGAATAATCAAGGTGAGGGGGCTAAACAAGCCTTCTTTACCATGATGAATGAGTGGGTCGCGTAATATGCCCGAGCCAACCCGACTGTCCAACAATTCCCAAATTTGAATAATCCACCCCAAGAGCCTGTAAGGCCATCAGTCGCTGATCCTGTGAGGCTGAGTAAGCCACCTGTAGACTTGATTAGGAAGCGTGGGGCCGAGAAGTTCAAGGCCATAGTAACTGATGACGCCGAAAGGGCCGAGTTCTGGCTTGATAACACCATTCGGGTGTTCGATGAATTGTCATGCACACCCGATGAATGTCTAAAATGTGCTGTATCTTTGCTGCGGGACTCAGCCTACTATTGGTGGAGGACCTTGATTTCCATATTCCCGAACGAGCGAGTAACTTGGGACTTCTTTCAAACGGAATTCCGGAAGAAATTTATTAGCCAACGGTTCATTGACCAGAAGCGTAAGGAGTTCTTGGAACTCAAGCAAGGCCGTATGACTGTATCTGAATACGAACATGAATTTGTAAGACTTAGTAGGTATGCCCGGGAGTGTGTAGCTGATGAGGTTGCTATGTGCAAAAGATTCGAGGAAGGATTGAATGAAGATTTAAAGCTACTAATGGGTATTTTGGAAATAAAGGAATTCGTAACACTAGTCGAACGAGCCTGCAAGGCGGAGGAACTTGGAAAGGAGAAGAGGAAGGCTGAATTTGAAGCTAGAGATTATCGTAAAAGATCGACGGGTAAAGCTCCGTTCTCAGCTGTGAAGAAGTTCAGGGAGGACATTAATAATTCGAGGGCGACTGCGGGAATTTCCATCAGGGCAAGACCATCGATGGGCTCCCGAGCTACTTCGGTAGCTAGTGTGGGCAATAATCGTCACGAGAAACCTGAATGTCCCCAATGTGGAAGACGACACCTAGGTGAATGTTGGGGCAAGTCTACTAACAGGGCCTGTTACGGATGCGGTTCGAAGGACCACTTCATTAGAGATTGCACGGAGCTGGATGAGAAGAATAAGATTCAAGGTGCAAGACCTAGTGGAGTGACATCTAGAGGTAGACCACCGAGAATATTAGGAGGCAGGGGTGGTAGTCAGAGGGGGGCCTCTGATACGGCCGATCGCGCCGAGAACCGTACTCCTGCTAGAGCATATGCCATTCGCGCACGAGAGGAGGCATCCTCCCCCGACGTCATCACTGGTACCTTCACTCTCTTTGATACTAATGTGATTGCATTGATTGACCCTGGTTCTACTCATTCATATGTATGCGAAACCTTAGCAACCAGTAAGACTCTACCTGTTGAGTCTACTGAGCTCGTAATTCGAGTATCAAACCCTTTGGGTCAATGCGTACTTGTTGATAAAGTGTGTAAGAGATGCCCTCTAATAATCCGAGAATCCTGTTTTCCGGCTGATTTGATGCTTTTGCCGTTCGACGAGTTTGATGTTATTCTTGGTTTGGATTGGTTAACCGCGCATGATGCGGTTGTGAATTGCAAAAGCAAGACTATCGATTTGAGGTGCGCAAATAACGAAATAATCCGAGTTGAGTCTGCGGACTTAAGGGGGTTGCCAGCTGTAATATCAGCAATGTTGGCCCAGAAATATGTAAGGAAAGGGTGCGAAGCATACCTCGCGTATGTACTTGATGATAAGGAGTTAGAAAAGAAACCCGAATCGGTGCCGGTGGTCTGTGAATACCCGGATGTTTTTCCTGAAGAGTTACCGGGTTTGCCACCTGTTCGGGAGGTAGAGTTTGGTATTGAGCTTGTACCTGGAACTACGCCTATTTCGATCGCTCCGTATCGTATGGCACTAACCGAGTTAAAAGAGTTGAAAGCTCAGTTACAAGAATTGACGGATAGAGGTTTCGCTCGACCGAGTTTCTCACCTTGGGGTGCACCAGTATTGTTCGTGAAAAAGAAGGACGGAACCATGAGGTTGTGTATTGATTATCGTCAACTGAATAAAGTGACGATAAAGAATAAATATCCGTTGCCGCGTATTGATGATCTGTTCGATCAATTAAAGGGGGCATCGGTGTTTTCAAAGATAGATTTGAGATCGGGTTATTATCAGTTGCGGATTCGAGATTCGGACGTACCCAAAACTGCTTTCAGAACGAGGTACGGTCACTATGAGTTCTTAGTGATGCCGTTTGGGCTCACTAATGCCCCTGCGGTGTTTATGGATTTGATGAATCGGATCTTTAGGCCGTATTTGGATCGGTTCGTAGTTGTGTTTATTGATGACATCTTGGTCTATTCAAGAGATGAGGCCGAACATGCTGAGCATCTGAGGCTAGTGTTGCAAATTTTGCGGGATAAGCAGTTATATGCTAAGTTCAGTAAGTGTGAGTTCTGGCTAAGAGAGGTTAGCTTCTTGGGTCATGTGGTATCCGCATCGGGTATTCGGGTTGACCCGAGCAAAATTTCAGCCATACTTAACTGGAAGCCTCCAAGAAATGTTACCGAAGTCCGGAGCTTTCTAGGGCTCGCCGGTTATTACCGACGATTTGTCAAAGGTTTCTCGATGATAGCCACACCAATGACGAAGCTACTTCAGAAGGATGTTAAGTTCGAATGGATGGAGAAATGTCAGAAAAGCTTCGATCAACTGAAAACTCATCTGACTGAAGCTCCAATTTTGGTACAACCCGAATCGGGTAAAGAGTTTGTCGTTTATAGTGACGCATCCCTACTCGGGTTGGGTTGCGTATTGATGCAAGAAGGTCGAGTTGTGGCCTATGCGTCGAGACAATTGAAGCCACACGAGAGAAATTATCCGACCCATGATCTCGAACTAGCCGCCATTGTGTTTGCATTGAAAATATGGCGACATTATTTGTTTGGTGAGAAGTGCCATGTGTTTTCGGATCACAAAAGTCTCAAATATTTGATGACTCAACGGGACTTGAATCTGGGACAAAGACGTTGGCTTGAATTGTTGAAAGATTACGAGCTTGTCATTGATTACCACCCGGGAAAGGCTAATGTGGTTGCGGACGCCTTAAGCCGGAAATCACTGTTTGCTTTGCGAGCGATGAATGTACACTTGTCTGTTCTACCTGACAATGTGTTAGTAGCTGAATTAAAAGCCAAACCATTATTGACTCATCAAATTCATGAAGCTCAGAAAGTCGATGATGAATTGGTTGCAAAACGAGCTGAGTGTGATCCGAACAAGGAATCGGAGTTTCAGATTGATGATGATGGTTGTTTGAGGTTTAGAAGTCGTTTGTGCGTTCCAAGGAATTCGGAACTCATTCCGATGATCCTGAACGAAGCCCATTGTAGCCGAATGTCAATTCACCCGGGGAGCACGAAAATGTACAACGACTTGAAACGGCGGTTTTGGTGGCATGGTATGAAGCGAGACATCTCCGACTTTGTTTCGAGATGTTTAATATGTCAACAAGTGAAAGCGGAACATCAAGTGCCTTCAGGGTTACTTCAGCCGATCATGATACCCGATTGGAAATGGGACCGAGTCACAATGGACTTTGTGTCCGGACTGCCATTGTCCGCAAGTAAGAAGGATGCGATTTGGGTTGTTGTTGATAGGCTGACTAAGTCGGCTCACTTTATCCCCGTGCGTATGGATTTTTCATTGGATAAACTAGCCGAATTGTATGTTACTCAGATTGTGAGATTGCATGGAGTACCTATTTCTATCGTGTCGGATAGAGATCCGAGATTCACCTCGCGATTTTGGAAGAAATTGCAAGAAGCTCTGGGTACCAAGCTGCATTTTAGCACCGCTTTTCATCCCTAAACCGATGGTCAATCCGAGCGGATAATTCAGATACTCGAGGACATGCTGAGATGCTGCATCCTTGAGTTTAGTGGTTCATGGGAACGGTATGTACCTTTGATTGAATTCGCTTACAACAATAGTTTTCAATCAAGTATTAAGATGGCACCTTACGAGGCTTTGTACGGTCGTAAATGCCGTACACCATTGTTTTGGAC
Organism: Gossypium hirsutum; assembly: GCF_007990345.1. Lineage (NCBI taxonomy): Eukaryota > Viridiplantae > Streptophyta > Magnoliopsida > Malvales > Malvaceae > Gossypium > Gossypium hirsutum. Next base: position 67,648,701 of record NC_053434.1, on the reverse strand, counting down.
CGAGCTCGGTGAAAGTAAAATTTTCGGAGTTGATTTGATTAAAGATGCCGAACAGAAAGTAAAAGTAATCCGTGAAAGTTTGAAGGCAGCCACAGATCGTTAGAAATCGTATGCGGATCTGAAACGGAAGGACATTGAATATCAGGTGGGAGATAAAGTGTTCCTTAAAGTTTCGCCTTGGAAAAAGGTACTTAGGTTTGGCCGTAAGGGCAAGTTGAGCCCGAGATTCATTGGGCCGTACGAAATCTCCGAACGAGTGGGGCCAGTTGCGTATAGATTGATTTTGCCCCCTGAGCTTGAAAAGATTCACGATGTCTTTCATGTTTCGATGCTTCGACGCTATCGATCTGATCCGTCGCATATAATTAGCCCATCAGAGGTTGAAATTCAAGCCGATATGAGTTATGAAGAAGAACCGATACGTATCCTAGCTCGTGAGGTGAAAGAGTTGCGAAATAAAAGGGTTCCGTTGGTTAAGGTGTTGTGGCTCAAACACGGGATCGAGGAAGCAACTTGGGAACCCGAGAGCTCGATGAAAGAACGATATCCAAACCTATTTACTGGTAAGATTTTCGAGGACAAAAATTTCTTAAGTGGGGGAGAGTTGTGACAGCCCAAAATTGACCCTAGCCGGGAAGTGGTTTCGGGACCGCTAAACCGAGTCACCGAAAGGTTTGAATGTGATGTTTATTGTCTAGAATATGTAATCATGAATGTGTAAAAATTTCAAGCTTCGATTTAGTCGATTGCATGTGAATTTAGTCAATAGGACTTATATGAGAAAATTTAAAAATGTGATAGGTCAATGCATGAGGACCTATTAGTGCATGTGGAAGAAAAAGGGGACTTGCATGTCAAATTCCCCCTCCCTAATATGTAGTGGCCGGCCATGCTATAGGTGGAAACATGTCTCCAACATGTTATGCTAGTGATGCATGTTAAGAAAAATAAAATAATAAGCATGGTGATTAAAAAAATGAAAGGAAGGGTGATGGAAAAAAAAAATAACATGGTCTCACCCCCCCTTGTTGCCGTGATTTGAAGAAAGAAAAAAAAAAAGAGTTCATTCTTGAACATCCTTGGCCGAATAGAGGAAAGAAAGGAAGGGGAAAAAGGCTTGAGAAAATCGGCTATGGTGGTTGCTAGACTAAGGTATGTTGATGTTGTCTTTGAGATGCATGCATGTTTTAAATAGCCCATGTTTAAACCTTGAATCTTGTTGATAACATGAGCAATCGGTCATGATAAAGGGTTCAAGGAATGGTTGTTGTTCATGTTATTTGGATGAGGAATGGTGAGTTTTGTTGTTTTATGTTAAAGTTAGGTGAATGATGATAGAGGAGTGTTTGAACTATAAAAAAATAAATCGGCTACCTTGTTATGAGCTAGGGCCGAATGTGGGTTTGGTTGTGCTTGAATATTACATGCTTGGTAGAATGGTGGATGAAGGTGCCGAATGTATGTTGGATTGATAGAGTCTCCAAATTGATTTTATGTGTGTATGCATGACCGAATATACGTGGTCACATGAGTAAGGAAATGAGTTATTTGATATGTGGTAAAAGTTAAGTACTAAATCGAAGGTTGCTAAAATTGCCATTTCTTGGCCGAATATGTGCTTGATCAATGAAGGAATTGTTGAAGAACATAGGTGAACTTGGTGAGGGCAATCGGCCTAGTGTATAAATGATATGAAGATTTTAGGAAATTGTTTTGGTTAGGTGTATGTATGATTAAGTATATTCGGCAATATACTTAAAGTGGGTACATGATATTACATTATAATTATTGAGCTTGAGTATATGGATATGTGTATATGTGGTCATATAATGACATCTTGGTTTGAAAATTTAATGATGTGTGATTGCCGAATGTGATAAATAAATTCATGTTATTGAGTTAAATATTGAATACTCTTATTTGTATTATTTAAGCTCAAGAACCTAGAGAAGAGGCGTCCAACAAGGGGAAATCGAAGGTCATCGAGTAGCCGACTCGGAATTATTTTACCCAACATAAAGTAAGTCATTAAGCATGTAGTGGGTAGTATTTCAAATGGTCATAATGTGTATGTATTGATGCTGGTTGGAATGAATAAATACACTTATATATATGCATGTACGTATGTGATGATGAAATTGTTGAATGAATGAAAAGAGGTAAGATGTACTGAGTTGTTGATCTCGGCACTAAACGTGCAGGATAACCATTTATGACCATGAGATGGGCGCTAAGTGCGCGGGATTAAATTGTACAGCACTAAGGGTGCGATTTGAGTATGTTGCACTCAGTGTGCGAAATGAATATGATGCACTAAGTGTGCGAATTGACCATGCGGCACTAAGTGTGCGAGCCTGACTATGTAGCACTAAGTGTGCGATTTGATTACGTGGCACTAAGTGTGCGAGTTGATTATATAGCACTGAGTGTGCGGGCTCAATATACATTCATGAATCATTATGGACACTATGTGTGCGACACTATTGAGTCGATCGCGGACAGCGGATCGGGTAAGTGTCTTGAGTACATGGCTAATATGTGCTATGCTTATACTTGGTGTTGAGCTCGGTAAGTTGAACCTATGTGACAACTATACTTGAAGTCACGTACATAAAAATTTATCGTAGGATGGGTGAAAGGCCGTTTTGTTGTTTGATTGTAACGAAAATAAATTGATTTATGAAAATACTTCAATGTCTTATTGATGAGTATATGAATTGTGAATGCATGTATTGATATGAAATTGAATTGATAAGTTGGAGGAACTATGGTATGGTTCGGTATGGATGGAGTAAATTGTCTCGTTCTATTTTGTTTCCTCTTGTGATAATGTTGTTGATAGATGGTAGTGCATTGCTTATGACTTACTAAGTTATAAACTCACTCGATGTTTCCTTGTCACCCACTATAGGTTGCTTGGTCTCATCTATTTTTGCGGGGTCGGGCCGTCATTGAAGTCATCACACCGGATAGCAAGTTTTGGTACTTTCTTCTTAGTGTGTTTAGAAGATCATTTTGGCATGTATAAGCTAGTACGTTGTGTTTGAATTATGGCATGTAAACTTTAAGCCATGCGAAAATGGCACGAATGTTCGATTGAATTGGATCAAGGGTAGGCATGAAACGGACCTAGTTACTTTCGTAACAGATGCTGGCAGCAGCAGTGTCATGAGATTGAAAAATCACTAAAAATAGTGGGAGTGGAATTAATTGATGAATAAATTATGTAATCGAAGCTCGATGAGTCTGATTTCATGAGGAAGTAACGAAAAGATCATATGGGCAGTATATTAAGAGATAATCAGATTTTAGTGGGACAGGGCCAGAACGGTTTCTGGATTCCCTGCTCCGACTTTGGAAATTCATTATAAATTAACCAGAGATAATTAGGGGTCGTACCATATATGTGCAGATTCCTCTCTGAGTCTAGTTTTCATAGAAACAAACGGCAACAGTATTGAAGCCTCGTGCAGGGAGATATCCCAGTCGTAATGGGCAAAGGTCAGTGTAGTCGACCCCTGCAACTTGGGGGACTTTGACTAATAAACTGTACTAATTGGCCCAACCAAAAATTCTAGAAAAAAATACATAGATGGGCACATGAGTCTAGTTTCTGGAAAAAATTACAAAACTGATTTTTGAGTTACGAAACTCAAGATATGATTTTTAAAGCGGCTAGTACACAGATTGGGCAGTGTCTGGAAAATAAATTTTGTAAGGGGTTAAAACCAGTTAACACCTCGTGTTCGACTCCGGTGTCGGTTTCGGGTTCGGGGTGTTACACATGTTTAGGGCCTTGTAGGCTTATTATAATGACATTATGCTTAAATTTGAATAATGTTTGCATGAAATGTGGAATTATATGTGAATTGAATGTCTAAATGTTTTATAAGTTCAGTAATACTCCGTAACCCTATTCCGGCATCGGATATGGGTGAGGGGTTTTACATTTATTGGTATCAGAGTTATAGTTTAGTAAATTCTAGGACTAACATAGTATATGTGAGAGTCTAGCTATACATGCCATATATAAACTGTGATAGTGTGATAACTCCTGACATTTTAAAATGTGTTTTCATATAGTAAATGGATCCCAATCGAGTTGTAGCTAATGAGGTTGAAAGTAATGCGCCAACACGCTCGTGTGAACATGCCCGTGTGAACAAGCCGTGTGCCTTACATGGCCGCCAAACACGCTCGTGTCACAAGCCGTGTGAAAATAGGACATACATACTGATTTGAACCACAAGGCCGGAGACACGCCCGTGTGCCATGGCTGGGGGAAATCTGGAGGGGTTACTAACTTGGGTCACACGGCCGGCCACACACCCATGTGCCAGCCTATGTGCCACACATGGCCAGCAGACACGCCTGTGTGTCTAGACCATGTCAATCCTGTAGTGTATACTGACTTAAATTCGAAGGGTACCCTAGGAGGCAAACGGCCATGTAGCATAATCGTGTGTCGCACACGGCTGAGACACACGCCCGTGTGGACAAAAATAGGCTATTTGCAAAGCCAATTTGCCACCCTTTTCTCATGCACACTTAGCAACCAAAAATGGTAGCAATTCATCATACAATAGTCATCCCAAAATCATCAACTAAATGCACAATTCATACACAATTCATGCCATTTTATAATCAACCATTTCACTACTCAAATCCATATCCAAAACATACCAAATCAATATGCCAAAATCATCAAACTTACATAACTTCTAAATGCATTTCCTTATCATCTTAACATCTATTTCATGCTTAAAATCATACCAAGCCACAACATGCCATCTTTCCAACATTAATATACTAATTGACAAATAGCTATACTAGCAAACATATAACTATCACAAAATATGCCAAAACATAAGACTATATATATACATCACATATATCATTTATCAAACACATAATTCAAGCCAACTTGAATGGCCATACACACCATTATTTACAAGCCAAATCTCATGGCTAAAATCATAACTCAAAACATACCAATATAACACTAGCCTATACATGCCATATACCATATATACAAAGCTTTAAAAATTCCAACAAGATGATCGATAGTGTGATAACGTTTCCCGATGATCCCCGAGTCTGAGTTAGCTTCGATTATCTATAAGAGAGGGAAAGAACACACAAAGTAAGCTTTAAAAGCTTAGTACGCCATATACAAAAAAGTCATCATATGAAAATTTGCATATCAATTCAAATATGCTAAGCATAACAAAACACATTCAAGTTCACAAACCTTTATCATTGTACAGATGTTCAATATCATAATTGAATTCATCAAATACTTCCCTTTCATTACTCATATAAATCTCGTATGTACCTGAGTCATTTAACTCATTAACATATTCTTCTCGACTTGACTTTTCCCGTTGAACCATTTGGAATCATTAAGGATACTCGCAAAATCACAATAGCTCTTACAAAGCCATATCTCAGATATGGTCTTACATGTCATCACATATCAATGCCACTGTCCCAGATAAGGTCTTACATGAAATCGAATAACGATGCCAATGTCCCAGACTTGGTCTTACACGTAATCACAATACAATGCCAATGTCCCAGACATGGTCCTACATGTAATCACATCTCGGTAACCTAATGTCATGACATTTGTATCCTACACTATTCCTAAGGTTCGTATGGGAATTTCAAATGTCGTAACTCTATCGATTCTTGCTCGTATTTGCTTGTTCAACATTCATAAGAATTCAATGATAATTAAACATGTATAATTCAATTTAAAGACATTTATTTGCATATGAACTTACCTCATAGTCGGAATAGAGAGACTGGATCGACTATTTAATAACCTCCGATTTTCCCTGATCTAAATCTAATTTCTTTTTTTCTTGACCTATATACATTCAAAATTAACTCTTTTATTCATCGACACATTCAATTTAATCCATAAACACATATTTGGGCATTTTTACACTTTAGCCCCTAGAGTTCCACATTTTTACAATTTAATCCCTATTTCACAAATACACAAAATTCATGAAATTTCATTAAACCCAAGCATAGCCGAATTTCATATAAGTCCCTAGCAGAACATATTTTTCATTTATTCACACTTTTAACCCCACATTTTCATCTTTTCACAATTTAATCCCTAAATGCATTTTTACTCAAAATCACTTTACAAAACATAGATATTTATCATTAAGCTTTCATAATTCATCATCAAGCATTCAAAAACACAAGAATTCATCAATTGCAACTTTCAAATAATTAATCAATTTTGCATATTAGTCCCTGGGCTAGCTAGTACTCAAAGCAACGATCACAAAAACATAAAAATCATCAAAAACCGAGTGAAAACCATACCTTAATCAAGCTTAATAAGTGCCGAAACCTAAAACACCATAAATGGTTTTCTTTTCCCTTCACAATTGGCTAAGAAAGATGAAATGAAGCTTAATTTTTATTATGTTTTGATTTATGTTAAGTAATTTAACATTTTACAAAATTAACCTTAGTTAAAAACCATTAAAAACATCCATTTTATGCCCATTTATGTCAAACTCCACCATCAATAGTATAATTACATCACAAGGACCTTTCATTTAATTAGCCATAGCAATTAGACACTCTTAACTTATAGCATGCTACTTTTGCATTTTACGCGATTTAGTCCTTTTATCAAATTGAGCTATTAAAAGATAAAATTAGCTCACGAAATTTTCACATATATATAATTACATTCTATAAACACCAAAGGTAATATTAAATAATTTTTACGGCCTCAAATTTGTGGAACCAATTATTTTACGAAACCGAAAATCTTAGTTTTTAAAAAAAATCGTGTTTTGTTGAGTTGCAGTTTAAAAATCCATAAAAACAATATGAAATCCAAATTTAAACCAAACAATCCAAAGTCTCAACATTACACTAGTAAATACCCAAAGATAATATAAAATCAAAACCTATAAGAAAGCAGTTCAGTAGTGGTGGTCACCATCGAGCTCTCTATTACACCGATCTGCCTAAGTCTAGGGATTACCTGTACAGATTAAACAGAAAAAGGGGTGAGTTTTCGTAAACGTAGTGTGTAATCCCCACAGAAAACATACATATAGATACACATCAGAAAATAATCAATTACAGTCTAGGGCCTTAGCCCATTATAGATTCAGTTTGGGCCTTGGCCCATTCGGATACAGTCTCAGATATAATTTAGGGCTTTGGCTCATCTCAGATACAATATGCAATAGCAGAAAATCAGAATCCTACCCACCAGCTTTTACACCATATCTCTGTCCATCCCTACACACCATGTGGGGATTAAATCAACCCACCCATCCCTACAAACCATGCTGTACCAAAATATGGCACATAATAAAAAATTTGCAGCAGAGCTGCCAGATAACAGGCTTAATGGCCTTTCAGACACTTCCTCCAGATAACAATAACCCACCCGATGCAACACAACAAACAAAGATGTCATGCTATTATGCAATTATAGTACATACATTCAGATATCATAATTCATTTTAGCTACAAAAATTAGACTGACAGATCACTCATATAGCGGTCTAAGTAGGGCTTACCGACCCTTTAGTAGGTCCATAGTCGACTTGGGCGACCTGTGCAGCCTTAGACAACTTTTCAAAAAAATGGGCTCACACGCCCGTGTGGCCCACACGGCCCAAATTGGCCTTGGCCGTGTGATTCATTTTTAATGTAACCCATGCTAGCTAAATATTCATATATGTTTTCACTATTTACTTATATGTTCATTCAAAGCTGTCTACTTGAGTCATTATCACTAAATTATTTATATCTTAAGAAACATAATTCCAAATTAAGATCTTCTTGATGTTTTTGAAACTAGACTCAAATATCTTTCTACCATAAAATTAATAATTTATAGTTTATCAAATAAGTACAGTAAAATCTTCAAATTTATCCCTATTCTGCTGTTTGACAGCTTCAACCTCTCCTTACTAAAAATTATTTATCTCTTAGTATGGAATTTGGATGATGTTTCGATTTGTTTTTATTGAAAATAGACTCAATAAGGATTAAAACATATAAATTTAAGCCCCTAATTATTTTTTTACAACTTTTGATGATTTTCCAAAATCAGAACAGGGGAACCCAAAATCATTCTAACCTTGTCTCACAAAATTTATTATATCTCATAATTTACAATTACATTACTTGCACTGTTTCTTCCATAAAAAACTAGGTTCAATAAAATTTAATTTCATGTTTTATTCAACCTCTAACTCAATTTCCACTATTTTTGATGAATTTTCAAAGTTAGACTATTGCTGCTGTCCAAAACTATTTTAGTGCAAAATGTTGACTTCCAAGTTTATAACACACTTATTTCCTTTCTCTACCATTTTCTGCATCATTTTCTCCTATTTCTCTTATTTCTCAGCAGCAAGTAATTTTGACTTTTCACCGAATCCTATTTTCTGTGCTTTGGGTACACACCTAGTATCGATTCGCTGTGCAAAGTAACCTGAGCCTTCCTTGCAGGTGAGCCTTGATGAGGGGACTTGGAGCCGGAGGGGATTCAGAGTGGCCACGGTGATCGCCTTTGGGATTTTAAATAAGCGTTGGTTTTCATTTAATTTCCTTTAATTATTATTTATTTTTGGGTTGTAATAAGGCCATTTTTAACTTTTCTTTTATTTCTTTTCGGGATTATTTTATTTTTAATAACTTTAAACCTGGTTGATAATTATTCAAATGGGCTAGGCTTAGGACGTGTTTTCAAAACGATACTTGTTTTCAAAATATCTCAACGCCACGATTAATCGATTTACCAGAGACGTCCACTTAAACAAATTTAAACTCGATATAACAAAGTGTGGCTATGGTTGTGGGCATGTCTAGGATTGGATCCAATCAAAGAGCTTGGTACTTAAGCAGCCTTCATGGCTCACCTCCTCTGTTCCGGATACCTACCTGGTGCCCAGCTTCCATACACTTTGTTAACTCAACAAAATATATTGTTTTTAAAACACTAACACGGAACGTGGGTTTTTCAACTCCAATGTGGCACGTTAGATTCTGCCATTACGTCTGGGCCGGGTTTGGGGTGTTACACTGATACCACTAAATGTAGCAACCCAAACCCGGCCCAAACGTTATTGTAACGCCCCGTACCCGAGACTGTCGCCGGATTCGAACACGAGGTGTTAACAGACTTAATTCATTACTTAAACAGCTCAAACAATTTATTTTTAAAATTTTCAGTCAAGCTAGCAATCTGCATCATAGTCGCTTAAAAATTCATATCTCGAGTTCCAAAACTCTAAATCCAATTCCGTAAATTTTCCCTGAAACTAGACTCATATATATATTTACTAATTTTTTTATATAATTTTTGGTCGAGCAAATTAGTACAGTTTATTAGTTAAAAATATCCCCTGTCTCAGGGTTCAACTGCTCTGACCTCTGTGTATTACGAATCATATATCTCCCTGTACAGAGTTTCAATCACTATGCTGTTTGTTTCTAATAAACTAGACTCAATAAGGAATCTGTAAATATAAATCATGACTTCTAATTATCTTTGAACAATTTATGGTGAATTTCCAAAGTCAGAATAGGGGATCCAGAAATCGCTCTGGCCTTGTTTCACAAAAATTTAAACATCTCATAAAATATAACTCATATACCTGTTTTGTTCCATCCATATGAAAATAGACTCATAATTATTCAATTCCATATTTATTCATTATCTAATTGTATCTCTACTATTTTTAATGATTTTTCAAACTCACGTCACTGCTACTGTCTGAATCTATTTTATGGTAAATTTTACCTATTTCATGGTTTCCATGAATTAGCTAGCAATTTAGCATACATAACACCAAATATGATCATGATTAGCCATTCCAATGGCTAATCATTACCAAGCATTTCCATACCACTCAATAATCATATCATAAGACCATATATACAAAATGATTATAATGCTATACATGCCATACTCAAAATATGCAAGCCATTATGCCAAGATGGTATACGGATAGTGTGAGCATGCGTACGATTGTTCCCGATTTCCGAGCTGGCTTGTCAAGACTACAAGGAATGAAATGGAGGAAGTAAGCATAAATGCTTAGTAAGCTCACATGCAAGTAGCAAGTAACACAACTATATAAGCAAACATAAAACATTATTTGCATAATCATCACCGAGACATTCATATCACATTTTCATTTATCATCTTACCATATTGTTGTTATATCGAGTTTTCAACCCGAGGGTTAAGTACATACCTGTTCAAAGTATTCATTTCACAACACTTACCAATACATCCCTTTCAGCTCGAGTATTCCTCCATTTGAGTAGAATTTTACCCGTTGAACACATCGGAATATAATTCGGATACATGGAAAGTTTGCACATAAGTGCCACATATGTAGCCAGGCTACCATGTACCCGTCCATAAGTGAACTCGGACTCAACTCAACGAGCTCGGGTGTTCGCATCCATAAGAGAACTCAGACTCAACTCAACGAGCTCGGATGCCTAGTTACATCTCTCGAACTCGGACTCAACTCAACGAGTTCGGACATTCGCATCCATAAGTGAACTCGGACTCAACTCAACGAGTTTGGATGCCCAAACATCCTAGTGACATGTCACTTGTATCCTAATCTATTCCTAAGGTTCAAACGGGCGTTTTCCTCAATCACACATCTTTGCCATCTTCCACGGAATATTGAAATTGATACTTCGGTGATAGTTCATACTCATCAAGTAATTCACATAATTACATATTATTCAACAATAGCCACAAAGCATAATATTTCATGATAATAATCAGCATCATATCATATAAAAAACATTAAATTGCTCAAAATGACAATTATGTTACTACATTTACACATGAACTTACCTCGTATGCCAAAATGGCTACTTTTACCATTTCGTCCACAACTTGGTATTTTCCCCATTTTAGCCCGAATTTTAGTTTTCCTTGCTCTATCATTTAAACTATAGTCTAATTAGGACTCACATTATTCAAATTGACCCAAAATCATATTTTGGCAAAATTACAGTTTTGCCCCTAAACTTTTGCATATTTACACTTTTTCCCCAAAGCTCGTAAATTAAACTTCAGCCTATTTTCTTATGTTTTATGACATGCTGATCATTTTTCCCTTCTATGGCAACATCAAATTCTCACTCTAACATGTACTTATGACTATTAGGTATTTTTACCGATTAAGCTCTTTTGCTCGTTTTCGCTTAAAACTGAGTAGTACAAGTTGTCTAACATAATTTAAAACCTCATATTCTATCATAAAACACCAAAATACACAAATTTAACCTATGGATATTTTTCCAAATATGAACCCTAGGTTGAATTATTGCTAACATAAGCTTAATCGAGCTACTGGGACTCTAAAAACGTAAAAATCATTAAAAATGAGGCTAGAACGGACTTACAATCGAGCTTGGAAGCTTGAAAAACCCTAGCCATGGTTTCTCCTTGCTCTATTCCGCCATGGGGTTGAAGATGAGCAAAATTGGCTTTTAATTTTGTATTTTAATTCATTTTACCCCTAAATGACCAAAATGCCCTTACTACTAAACTTTCCAAAAATTCCATCCATGTCCAATTTTTGTCCATAGACTTAGAAATTGGTAAAATTTCTATTTAAGACCTCCTAATTAATATTTCAAAACAATTTCATACTAGAAACTTCTAGAATGCAAGTTTTACAAATTATTCGATTTAGTCCCTAATTTCAATTTAAGCACTTTATGCATAAAATTTCTTCACAAAATTTTCACACAATCATGCAATCATATCATAGACCTCAAAATAATCATAAAATTATTATTTCTATCTCGAATTTTGTGGTCACGAAACCACTATTCTGACTAGGCCCAAAATCAGGATATTACAACTCTCCCCCCTTTAGGGATTTTCGTCCTCGAAAATCTTACCAGAAAAGTGGTCTTCACTTTTAATCTCATATTCGGTGCCGAAGAACTTTCACTTAGGCTGTACCTCCAATACATCTCTTTAATTTCTCATATGATCTGAAAGCTTATAGTCTCAACTCACAACTGTTCTTAAATTTTCAACCCTTCTCAGTTTCCCATGATATCATGACATAAAACCCGGATCTTAATTTGATTAATGGAGACCGGAATTCCAAGAAATCCAACAATCAAAGAGACCTGAAATTCCATGAATCTGATAAGTAGGAATTCATTCAATATAGATATGATTTATAGATCTCGCCAAACACTTAACAATAGGATACATCACATTTTCCTCTTTCTGCTATGGAAATAATTCTAATATGGCCTCAAGAATAATCCTTCTCATTTCCATCCCAATATCAACACTGGCAAGGATAATTTTGATAGATCCCAATGCTCGGCTTTAACCCCTTTAACAACTCCGATTTTATGTAACATCGAATGCTCTAAACTATCACATTACCTCACTGTCTTGAAACACATCACAATTCATACAACAGTACATTACTGAAAGTCAGGAAGTCTTTACTCAATGTAGACTAGTCTAGTTTAGACGCTTCGGTTACCAATATTCTCATCTATCCAAACTTTGTCAACATGTAATAAACTTTTTAGCTTTCACAAGACGAAAACCTTATCATGCGTAGTGACTTTAACTAATATCCAACTCTTTCTAATAAATATACACTTCTCGTTCAGACTATTTACTCTTTTATCAGTACAAAAATGAAATTATATTATCAGACTTGAGAAAAATAATCCTGACATAATTATCACATGAAATCTTTCAAATAAATAATTCACCATACCGACTGAAACTCGCGCTTTTATCACCTATGCCTTTACTGATGTCAAATCCTTACACAGAAATTAGAAAAAATCCCAATACTAAAATCACCACATTACCAAGATCAAATTAGAAGTATAGTCATATTTGACATGATTATCACGAGCTAAAGAACGTACTTCGAACATGAGTCATAATTGACAAATTATGGAACAAAGATAATAAGAAAACCGAATAAAGAAATCCAAGATAGAGAAACCCAGAATAAAGAAATCCAGAATAAAGAGATCCAGGATAAAGAAACCCAAGATACGATATTATGCCAGAAAATCGAAAACCAAACTCATAGAGAAAATGCAGAATACCCCGATAATTCTTCAAAGAAAGAAAGTCCAAAAGAAAACATCATTCAATCCCACTGGAATCAAATATAACAAGAACAATATATCTTCCCATACATATATATCAGATGAAGCATCAAGTAGAAGAAACAGAAACATAATACTTACGTATTCTCTCATCAATTCTTATCAGACGAAATGAAATAGAATACCCGATGAAATAGAGCAATATAAATTATAAACCAGTCAGACTACCAATGCTTTCATCCAACACCAGAATTAGAAGACATTCCCATATAACAAGAATTTCTTCAGAATATCAATAGCCATAGAAATATTTCTGAGAACGGGTAAACACATAGAACATCTCAAAAGAGACTGCTAAATCTCTCCAGACATAACTGTCACACTCAGATATCATTTCCCCAACTAGTTCTGCCATCACAAATTTCATATTAAAGGTCAGTTCTGAATAAATTTTTGATTTACACTTTTCTCGACCTTGCACCTGAGTAATTCGATTTACCAAAGAGAATTTCCTTCTCTAACTGGGACAGTGCATAATTCCAATAATCTTTATATCAATCCGATACTTTACTGACTCTGACTTTACTTATCAGCTCATTTTCAATCTCTGATCATACTTATAATTATTCTATCACTGAACTCTTTGGGTTCTCAACCAGAAACTTATTCAATACAAATCACATGAAATTCCATTATAAGTACCACTTCGGTAAGGGGGAAGGGTTGTAGGACCTCTGACTCGACTTTCTTATACATACACATATGACACAACTTCCATCATCATAGCAACATCATCAAAATCATGTCATTCATTCAGGCAACGCAACATTCATGTTGGCTTACACAAATTTTCCTATTGTCCCATTTAGACAATATACTTATGCATACATTCTATGTTTTCTAGATAGCTTTACTCCATTCATTTAATTAAATTAATTCATGCTCATGACATCATATAAGGCCAAACAAACATAGATATTTGCATCACAATCACAACTTCCATTTCGTGCATCATCATGTACATATCATTACAATCATATAATTCAACCCAACAATTTAATTAACATAGATAAGTTCATTTCATTATAATCCTTTATCTCATAAAAATTATATATCATTAGCATTCATCAACATTAGACGTCCAAATCAAGACAAGGACATTTTCATTCGTATCATAATATTATGACTTTTATTCATACCTCTACTACTTTCTATTTATTCCGTTCATCTTATCAAGTAAGCCACATACACTACATCATATGAGCATTAAGCAAATATGAATATTTATCACATATGTATCATAAACTTTTATTCATACTTTTCTGAACCGAGACTTATCATAATCATAATTTTACTCAAATACCTTCACATAAAATTGAACATGGTCGGTGCAGCTCGGTTGTAGAGTACCTTGTCTAAATAAGACGGTACTCATACGCGTCGGAAGACATCACACTATCACAGATCAGTGGCATGTATAGCTAAACTTTTACACATGCTAAGTTAGTCCGAGAAGTGACTAAACCTGATCTGATACCACCAAATGTAACGCCCCATACCCGAGACCGTCGCTGGAGTCGAACACGAGGTGTTAACAGACTTAATTCATTACTTAAACAGCTCAAACAATTTATTTTTAAAATTTTCAGTCAAGCTAGCAATCTGCATCACAGTCGCTTAAAAATTCATATCTCGAGTTCCAAAACTCTAAATCCAATTCCGTAAATTTTCCCTGAAACTAGGCTCATATATATATTTACTAATTTTTTTATAGAATTTTTGGTCGAGCAAATTAGTACAGTTTATTAGTTAAAAGTCTCCCCTGTCTCAGGGTTCGACTGCTCTGACCTCTGTGTATTATGAATCAGATATCTCCCTGTATAGAGTTTCAATGACTATGCCGTTTGTTTCTAATAAAACTAGACTCAATAAGGAATCTGTAAATATAAATCATGACTTCAAATTATCTTTGAAAATTTTATGGTGAATTTCCAAAGTCAGAACAGGGGATCCAGAAATCGCTCTGGCCCTATTTCACAAAAATTTAAACATCTCATAAAATATAACTCATATACCTGTTTTGTTCCATCCATATGAAAATAGACTCATAATTATTCAATTCCATATTTATTCATTATCTAATTGTTTCTCTACTATTTTTAATGATTTTTCAAACTCACGTCACTACTGCTATCTGAATCTATTTTATGGTAAATTTTACCTATTTCATGGTTTCCATGAATTAGCTAGCAATTTAGCATACATAACACAAAATATGATCATGATTAGCCATTCCAATGGCTAATCATTACCAAGCATTTCCATACCACTCAATAATCATATCATAAGACCATATATACAAAATGATTATAATGCTATACATGCCATACTCAAAATATGCAAGCCATTATGCCAAGATGGTATACGGATAGTGTGAGCATGCCTCCGATCATTCCCGATTTCCGAGCTGGCTTGTCAACACTACAAGGAATGAAAAGGAGGAAGTAAGCATAAATGCTTAGTAAGCTCACATGCAAATAGCAAGTAACACAACTATATAAGCAAACATAAAACATCATTTGCATAATCATCACCGAGACATTCATATCACATTTTCATTTATCATCTTACCATATTGTTGTTATATCGAGTTTTCAACCTGAGGATTAAGTACATACCTGTTCAAAGTATTCATTTCACAACACTTACCAATACATCCCTTTCAGCTCGAGTATTCCTCCATTTGAGTAGAATTTTACCCGTTGTGTGACAGCCCAAAATTGACCCTAGTCGGGAAGTGGTTTCGGGACCACAAAACCGAGTTATGAAAATAATTAATTGTTATATTCTACGTTTATTATGTGTGTACATGCATATGTGGAAGTTTCATTCCCTAATTTTGCCAATTGCATGAGGAATTATTAAATAGGGATCAACATGAGACATGGTGAAATATGATAGGCTAATTTTAAAGGGCTTATTAGTGCATGTCAACACAAAGGTGGACTTGCATGTCAAATTGCCCAATTTCCTTATAGTGGCCGGCCAAGGTGGGTTGATGATGGGCAATATATTTGTGAAATTGATATTGGGTTGTGGGATTTAATGAAAAAAAGAAAAGAATAAAAAGAAAGCAAATGAAAAAAAAAAGGCTTCATCGTTGTCTTCTTGGCCGAATTGAAGGAAGGAATAGGGGCAAAGAACTTTCGGCCATTTGAATGCTTAATAAGGTTAGTGTAGTGTGTTAAAGTTGTGAAATTTTAGCTTGTTTTAGGTTAATTATCATGGTTCTTACTTAGACCATGCTAAATTTTTAACTTTGATGGATGGATGGAGCATTCGGCTATGGCTATTAAAGAAGGAATTTGATTATTTCCTTTAAGTTTTGATGAAGATTGTGTTGAGGAAAGAAATTGATCTTGCTAAAAATATAAATTCTAAATGCTCATATATGTAATACCCAAATAAAAATGCTTGATGTCTTGAACAAATATTGTTTCGATGGGTGGAATGAGTAATGTCATGTATAGGTTTCGGCTATGGATTTTCATGTTTAATATTTTTACGTTGGTGTTCAAATTGAAAATGGATGTTAGTTGTGTTATAACACTTGCTTAATGATGAAAGGATCATGAGCTTAGGGCTTGAGAGGCATTCGGCTTTGGAGTAAAAATAATAAAAATGGTGTTTAGTCAATGCAAGTGTCCATACTTGTAGAATGTATTGAGTGTCGCAATCGGCCTTAACATAGACATGTGTGTGTTCGGCCACATAAATGAGCACCTAAGTTGATGTGTATGTTCGGCCAAAGGTAAGCATGTTGATGGCTTTATCTTGACTTAGAAGATTCGGCTAAAGGGAAAATTAGCTAATATGTCGAATTCGATTTGTGATTTCGTACATATGTGACTCTAATGTCTAATGTGTATATGGACTAAGTACCTTGAGGTTCTCTTTTGATGTTCGAGTGAATTGTTTGAATCATTTGATGTGATTAAAAATGCGTATGACCATTGTGTATTTGAGCTAAAAGGTGGCCATATGACCCATCAAACTCCTTGTCATATTCGGCCATAAGCTAGCAAAATGAGACTTTAATGAGTTAAATTTGTTTGAATTAGCTCAAGAGCTTAGAGGACCACAGTTGGATAAGGGAAAGGAAAAAGTGATCTAATAGCTGTCGAACTCGCTCGACCACATCCGAGGTAAGTCTTCGAGTAATGACCCTACTTGAATTATATTGAAATGATTAGTATACTATGACGGATAGTCGAACGTGCATAGAGATTAAGTTATAAAGCCAATCGAAATCATGCTCTTTGTGTGTGGCTATTGAGCCGAAATTTGAAAGGTTTAATAAATGATTTGTGTTTGAGCCTTAGTAACGAAAATAAGATATGGATGTGTTAAGATTATTGATATATGTGTGCATGAGCAATTGATATATCCGGGCTAAAACCTGAAGGCATTTGTGCGAGTTGATATATCCGGGCTAAAACCCGAAGGCATTTGTGCAAGTTGATATATCCGGGCTAAGACCCGAAGGCATTTGTGCGAGTTGATATATCCGGGCTAAAACCCGAAGGCATTTGTGCGAGTTGTTATATCCGGGCTAAAACCCGAAGGCATTTGTGCTAGTTGATATATCTGGGCTAAAACCCGAAGGCATTTGTGCAAGTTGATATATCCGGGCTAAGACCCGAAGGCAATTGTGCAAGTTGATATATCCGGGCTAAGACCCGAAGGCATTCGTGCGAGTTGCTATACCCGGGTTAAGACCCGAAGGCAATTGAGCTTGTGGTTATATCCGGCTAAATTCCGAAGAAACTTGGGTTTGAATGTGAGCGTTTTGTGCTGTAATAAATTCAATTAATACGCTCGACAAACCCAAACGATAAGGTATGTTTGCATGTGCTTCGAAGAAGTCGATTCGTTTTAAATAGTATTCGTTCAATCGACTAACGAACTTTCGGCTTTTAGATAGGTTGATACCTTGTGTGTGTATATGTTGATGAAGTGTGAAGTAAGTATGATTATGAGAATATGAATTAATAAAGTGATTCATTTAGCTATGTGAATGTAATACTTTAGTCAAAGCCGATTTCATTACTTGAAACTTACTAAGCTTTAAAATGCTTACCCCGTTGCTTTGGCTCTCTGTTTTATAGATTTTGTTCGTTAGCTATCGGATTCGGGATCATCGAAGTCGAAGTCATCCACACTATCAAAGCTCTTTTGGTACTCTTTTAGTTGAACTCTGGATATGGCATGTATAGGACTACCCCTTGTTGTTTTAAGCACTTTTTGTGATGTATGTGTGTACAGCCATGCGAAAATGGCTTGTAGAAGTGGAGTATGGCATTAGACCATTTGTGTTTATGTATGTATATATGGTTTCATGAGGTGACTATGGTTTGGAATGGAAGTGTTGGGCAAATGATCAGCCATTGGAATGCTAAATATGATCATATGTGGACCTATGTATGACAAAACCCTAGTTGGTCCATGGTAACCACGAAATAGGTAAAGTTTACCTTGAAAACAGATGCTGACAGCAGCAGTGGTGTGGATTTGAAAAATCACAAAAATTTGTAGGAATGGAATTAAATAGTGAATAAATTATGTAATCGAACCTTGATGAATCTATTTTCATATGAAAGTAACGAAACAATCATATGAATAGTATATTAAGAAATATTAAAGTTCTCGTGAAACAGGGCCAGAACGGTTTCTGGATCTCCTGTTTCGACTTTGAAAATTCACCATAAATTTTCCAGAGATAATTAGAAGTCATGCCTTATATATATGGATTCCTCTCTGAGTCTAGTTTCTATAGAAACAAACGGCATCAGTATTGAAGCTCTGTACAGGGAGATATCCAGGTCGTAATGCTCAAAGGTCAGTGTAGTCGACCCCAGTAACATGGGAGACTTTGACTAATAAACTGTACTAATTGGCCCAACCAAAAATTATAGAAAAAAATATGTAGAAGAGCATATGAGTCTAGTTTCATGGAAAATTCACGGAACTGGATTTCGAGTTCCAGAGCTCAAGATATGATTTTTAAAGTGACTAGTACGCAGATTGGCAGCTTGTCTGGAAAAAATTTTAATAAGTGGTTTGAAGTCTGTTAACACCTCGGGTTCGACTCCGGCGACGGTCTCGGGTTCGGGGTGTTACATTTGATTGGTATCAGAGCTACGGTTTAGTTGATTCTAGGACTACTGTAATGCGTTGGGTCTAGCTATACATGCCATTTTATGTGATTATTTGATAGTGGGGTGATTTCTGACATTTGCAAATGTGTTTATTTATAGTAATGGATCCCGATCCCGACCGAGTGGTAGCTGATGATCTTGAGAATGTAGCGCCTGCTCCCGCACAAGGGACAGCGCCGGCGGACTCTCAACCTAATGCTAGTAATTCGAATGATGAAGCTAGACAAGCTTTCTATAGCGTGATGAATGATTGGTTCAACCAATACATTCGAACTAATACGGCTGTTCCACAACCTCCATTCCCGACAAATACCACCCCCGCACCTACAATACCTCCGGTAACAGACCAAATAAGGTCAAATAAGCCCCCAGTTGACAGAATCCGAAAACATGGGGCTACTGAATTTAAGGCTACGGATAGCGACGATGCCGAGCAAGCTGAATTTTGGTTGGACAACACTATCCGGGTACTCGATGAGCTATCTTGTACACCCGATGAATGCCTAAAGTGTACTATCTCCTTGCTACGCGATTCTGGCTACTATTGGTGGAGTACTCTGACTTCTGTTGTGCCCCGAGAGCAAGTAACTTGGGAGTTTTTCCAAACTGAGTTTCGGAAAAAGTATATCAGTCAGAGATTTGTTGATAAAAAACGGAAGGAATTTCTTGAGCTTAAGCAAGGTTCTATGTCAGTTACTGATTATGAGCGAAGATTTGTTAGACTTAGTAGATACGCTCGGGAATGTGTTTCGTCCGAGGCTATCATGTGTAAACGCTTCGAGGATGGACTGAATGAAGATATAAAAATGTTCGTTGGCATTCTTGAAATACGAGAGTTCGTAGTACTTGTCGAGCGAGCTTGTAAAGCCGAAGAGCTTAGAAAAGAAAAACAAAAAGTTGATGTAGGAACTGGGGAATTTCGTAAAAGATCCTTGGGAAAGTCTCTTCAACAGGCATCGAAGAAATTTTGAGATGATGTGGGCCGGTCTAGAGGCACTTCTGGCCTTTTTAGACGAGACCGTGATCGACCCCCTATGGGTACCCGAGGCACTTCGATCGCTAGTGTTGGGAATGAACGTCAAGACAGAACAGAATGTCGATATTGCGGTAAATGGCATTCGGGGAGTTGTAGATTCCATGACCGCTCCTGTTACAAGTGTGGATCAGTTGACCACTTCATTAAAGACTGCCCGAGGCTGTCTGAACAGAATGTAAATCAGAGTGGGAAACCGGGTGCTACCACTGCTCGAGGTAGACCATCTAGAAATACGGGCAATGCTAGTGGTGGTCAGAGAGGATCTAGAGATGCTACGACCAGATCCGAGGCTCGTGCGCCTGCGAAAGCTTATGCTATACGTGCCCGCGAGGATGCTTCTTCGCCTGATGTTATTACCGGTACTTTTACTCTCTTTGATACTAATGTAATTGCTTTGATTGACCCCGGTTCTACTCATTCTTACATATGTGAAACCTTAGCATCCAGTAAGACTTTACCTATTGAGTCTACTGAGTTTGTAATTCGGGTGTCAAATCCCTTGGGTCGTTACGTGCTTGTCGACAAAGTGTGTAAGAAATGTCCCCTAGTAATCCGAGGTTCCTGTTTTCCGGCGGACTTGATGCTTTTGCCGTTTGATGAATTTGATGTTATTCTTGGGTTGGATTGGTTGACCGTGCATGATGCGGTTGTGAATTGCAAAAGCAAGACTATTGATTTGAGGTGCGCAAATAACGAAGTAATCCGAGTTGAGTCTACGGACTTGGATGGGTTGCCAGCTGTAATATCCTCAATGTTGGCCCAGAAATATGTAAGAAAAGGGTGTGAAGCATACCTTGCGTATGTACTGGATGACCAAGAATTAGAAAGGAAACCCGAATCTGTGCCGGTGGTTTGTGAATACCTGGATGTTTTTCCTGAAGAATTACCGGGTTTACCACCTGTTCGGGAGGTAGAGTTTGGTATTGAGCTTGTACCTGGGACTACGCCGATTTCGATAGCTCCGTATCGTATGGCACCAACCGAGTTAAAAGAGTTGAAAGCTCAGTTGCAAGAATTGACGGATAGAGATTTTGCTCGACCAAGTTTCTCACCTTGGGGTGCACCAGTATTGTTCGTGAAAAAGAAGGACGGAACCATGAGGTTGTGCATTGACTATCGTCAACTGAATAAAGTGACGATAAAGAATAAATATCCGTTACCGCGTATTGATGATTTGTTTGATCAACTAAAGGGGGCCTCAGTGTTCTCAAAAATAGATTTGAGACCGGGTTATTATCAGTTGCAGATTCGAGATTCGGACGTACCCAAAACTGCTTTCAGAACGAGGTACGGTCACTACAAATTCTTAGTGATGCCGTTTGGGCTCACTAATGCCCCTGCAGTATTTATGGATTTGATGAATCGGATTTTCAGACCATATTTGGATCGGTTCGTAGTTGTGTTCATTGATGACATCTTGGTCTATTCAAGAGATGAGACCGAACATGCTGAGCACCTGAGACTAGTGTTGCAAGTTTTGCGGGATAAGCAGTTATATGCTAAGTTCAGTAAGTGTGAGTTCTGGTTAAGAGAGGTTAGCTTCTTGGGCCATGTGGTATCCGCATCGGGTATTCGAGTTGACCCGAATAAAATTTCAGCCATACTTAACTGGAAACCTCCGAGAAATATTACTGAGGTTCGGAGCTTTTTGGGGCTCGCCGGTTATTACCGACGATTTGTCAAAGGTTTCTCGATGATAGCCACACCAATGACGAAGCTACTTCAAAAGGATGTTAAGTTCGAATGGACGGAGAAATGTCAGAAAAGTTTCGATCAACTAAAAACTCATTTGACTGAAGCTCCAATTTTAGTGCAACCTGAATCAGGCAAAGAGTTTGTCATTTATAGTGATGCATCCCTACTTGGGTTGGGTTGCGTATTGATGCAAGAAGGTCGAGTTGTGGCCTATGCGTCGAGGCAATTGAAGCCACACGAGAGAAATTATCCGACCCATGATCTCGAACTAGCTGCCATCGTATTTCCTTTGAAAATATGGCGACATTATTTGTTTGGTGAGAAGTGCCATGTATTTTCGGATCACAAAAGTCTCAAATATTTGATGACTCAGCGAGACTTGAATCTGCGACAAAGACGTTGGCTTGAGTTGTTGAAAGATTACGAGCTTGTCATTGATTACCACCCGGGAAAGGCTAATGTGGTTGCGGACGCCTTAAGCCGGAAGTCATTGTTTGCTTTACGAGCGATGAATGTGCATTTGTCTGTTCTACCCGACAATGTGTTAGTAGCTGAATTAAAAGCCAAACCATTATTGACTCATCAAATTCGTGAAGCTCAGAAAGTCGATGATGAATTGGTTGCAAAACGGGCTGAGTGTGTTTCGAACAAGGAATCGGAGTTTCAAATTGATGATGATGATTGTTTGAGGTTCAGAAGTCGTTTGTGTGTTCCAAGGAATTCGAAACTCATTTCGATGATTTTGAACGAAGCCCATTGTAGCCGAATGTCAATTCACCCGGGGAGTACGAAAATGTACAACGATTTAAAACGTCGGTTTTGGTGGCATGGTATGAAACGAGACATCTCCGACTTTGTTTCGAGATGTTTAATATGTCAACAAGTGAAAGCGGAACATCAAGTGCCTTCAGGATTACTTCAGCCGATCATGATACCCGAGTGGAAATGGGATCGAGTCACAATGGACTTTGTGTCCGGACTGCCATTGTCAGCAAGTAAGAAGGATGCGATTTGTGTTGTTGTCGATAGACTGACTAAGTCGGCTCACTTTATCCCCGTACGTACGGATTTTTCATTGGATAAACTAGCTGAATTGTACGTTTCTCAGATTGTGAGATTACACGGGGTACCTGTTTCTATCGTGTCGGATAGAGATCCGAGATTCACCTCACGATTTTGGAAGAAACTGCAAGAAGCTTTCGGTACCAAGCTGCATTTTAGCACCGCTTTTCATCCACAAACCGATGGTCAATCCGAGCGGATAATTCAGATACTTGAGGATATGTTAAGATGTTGCATCCTCGAGTTTAGTGGTTCATGGGAGCGGTATTTGCCTTTGATTGAATTCGCTTACAACAATAGTTTTCAATCAAGTATTAAGATGGCACCTTACGAGGCTTTGTATTGGCGTAAATGCCGTACACCATTGTTTTGGACCGAGCTCGGTGAAAGTAAAATTTTCGGAGTTGATTTGATAAAAGATGCAGAACGGAAAGTAAAAGTAATCCGTGAAAGTCTGAAGGCAGCCACAGATCGCCAGAAGTCGTACGCAGATTTGAAACGAAAAGACATGGAGTATCAGGTGGGAGACAAAGTGTTCCTTAAGGTTTCACCTTGGAAAAAGATACTCAGATTTGGCCGTAAGGGCAAGTTGAGCCCGAGATTCATTGGGCCGTACGAAATCTCCGAACGAGTTGGTCCGGTTGCGTATAGATTGATTTTGCCCCCTGAGCTTGAAAAGATTCACAACGTCTTTCATGTTTCGATGCTTCGACGCTATCGATCTGATCCATCGCACATAATTAGCCCATCAGAAGTTGAAATTCAAGTCGATATGAGCTATGAAGAAGAACCGATGCGTATCTTAGCTCGTGAAGTGAAGGAGTTGCGAAACAAAAGAGTTCCGCTAGTAAAAGTGTTATGGCTCAAACACGGGATCGAGGAAGCTACTTGGGAAACCGAGAGCTCGATGAAAGAACGATACCCAAACCTATTTACCGGTAAGATTTTCGGGGACGAAAATTTCTTGAGTGGGGGAGAGTTGTGACAGCCCAAAATTGACCCTAGTCGGGAAGTGGTTTCGGGACCACAAAACCGAGTTATGAAAATAATTAATTGTTATATTCTACGTTTATTATGTGTGTACATGCATATGTGGAAGTTTCATTCCCTAATTTTGCCAATTGCATGAGGAATTATTAAATAGGGATCAACATGAGACATGGTGAAATATGATAGGCTAATTTTAAAGGGCTTATTAGTGCATGTCAACACAAAGGTGGACTTGCATGTCAAATTGCCCAATTTCCCTATAGTGGTCGGCCAAGGTGGGTTGATGATGGGCAATATATTTGTGAAATTGATATTGGGTTGTGGGATTTAATGAAAAAAAGAAAAGAATAAAAAGAAAGCAAATGAAAAAAAAAAGGCTTCATCCTTGTCTTCTTGGCCGAATTGAAGGAAGGAATAGGGGCAAAGAACTTTCGGCCATTTGAATGCTTAATAAGGTTAGTATATTGTGTTAAAGTTGTGAAATTTTAGCTTGTTTTAGGTTAATTATCATGGTTCTTTCTTAGACCATGCTAAATTTTTAACTTTGATGGATGGATGGAGCATTCGGCTATGGCTATTAAAGAAGGAATTTGATTATTTCCTTTAAGTTTTGATGAAGAATGTGTTGAGGAAAGAAATTGATCTTGCTAAAAATATAAATTCTAAATGCTCATATATGTAATACCCAAATAAAAATGCTTGATGTCTTGAACAAATATTGTTTCGATGGGTGGAATGAGTAATGTCATGTATAGGTTTCGGCTATGGATTTTCATGTTTAATATTTTTATGTTGCTGTTCAAATTGAAAATGGATGTTAGTTGTGTTATAACACTTGCTTAATGGTGAAAGGATCATGAGCTTAGGGCTTGAGAGGCATTCGGCTTTGGAGTAAAAATAATAAAAATGGTGTTTAGTCAATGCAAGTGTCCATACTTGTAGAATGTATTGAGTGTCGCAATCGGCCTTAACATAGACATGTGTGTGTTCGGCCACATAAATGAGCACCTAAGTTGATGTGTATGTTCGGCCAAAGGTAAGCATGTTGATGGCTTTATCTTGACTTAGAAGATTCGGCTAAAGGGAAAATTAGCTAATATGTCGAATTCGATTCGTGATTTCGTACATATGTGACTCTAATGTCTAATGTGTATATGGACTAAGTACCTTGAGGTTCTCTTTTGATGTTCGAGTGAATTGTATTGAATCATTTGATGTGATTAAAAATGCGTATGACCATTGTGTATTTGAGCTAAAAGGTGGCCATATGACCCATCAAACTCCTTGTCATATTCGGCCATAAGCTAGCAAAATGAGACTTTAATGAGTTAAATTTGTTTGAATTAGCTCAAGAGCTTAGAGGACCACAGTTGGATAAGGGAAAGGAAAAAGTGATCGAATAGCTGTCGAACTCGCTCGACCACATCCGAGGTAAGTCTTCGAGTAATGACCCTACTTGAATTATATTGAAATGATTAGTCATACTATGACGGATAGTCGAACGTGCATAGATATTAAGTTATAAAGCCAATCGAAATCATGCTCTTTGTGTGTGGCTATTGAGCCGAAATTTGAAAGGTTTAATAAATGATTTGTGTTTGAGCCTTAGTAACGAAAATAAGATATGGATGTGTTAAGATTATTGATATATGTGTGCATGAGCAATTGATATATCCGGGCTAAAACCCGAAGGCATTTGTGCGAGTTGATATATCCGGGCTAAAACCCGAAGGCATTTGTGCAAGTTGATATATCCGGGCTAAGACCCGAAGGCATTTGTGCGAGTTGATATATCCGGGCTAAGACCCGAAGGCATTTGTGCGAGTTGATATATCCGGGCTAAAACCCGAAGGCATTTGTGCGAGTTGATATATCCGGGCTAAAACCCGAAGGCATTTGTGCGAGTTGATATATCCAGGCTAAAACCTGAAGGCATTTGTGCGAGTTGATATATCCGGGCTAAAACCCGAAGGCATTTGTCCAAGTTGATATATCCGGGCTAAGACCCGAAGGCAATTGTGCAAGTTGATATATCCGGGCTAAGACCCGAAGGCATTCTTGCGAGTTACTATACCCGGGTTAAGACCCGAAGGCAATTGAGCTTGTGGTTATATCCGGCTAAATTTCGAAGAAACTTGGGTTTGAATGTGAGCGTTTTGTGCTGTAATAAATTCAATTAATACGCTCGACAAACCCAAACGATAAGGTATGTTTGCATGTGCTTCGAAGAAGTCGATTCGTTTTAAATAGTATTCGTTCAATCGACTAACGAACTTTCGGCTTTTAGATAGGTTGATACCTTGTGTGTGTATATGTTGATGAAGTGTGAAGTAAGTATGATTATGAGAATATGAATTAATAAAGTGATTCATTTAGCTATGTGAATGTAATACTTTAGTCAAAGCCGATTTCATTACTTGAAACTTATTAAGCTTTAAAATGCTTACCCCGTTGCTTTGGCTCTCTGTTTTATAGATTTTGTTCGTTAGCTATCGGATTCGGGATCATCGAAGTCGAAGTCATCCACACTATCAATGCTCTTTTGGTACTCTTTTAGTTGAACTCTGGATATGGCATGTATAGGACTACCCCTTGTTGTTTTAAGCACTTTTTGTGATGTATGTGTGTACAGCCATGCGAAAATGGCTTGTAGAAATGGAGTATGGCATTAGACCATTTGTGTTTATGTATGTATATATGGTTTCATGAGGTGTCTATGGTTTGGAAATGGAAGTGTTGGGCAAATGATCAGCCATTGGAATGGCTAAATATGATCATATGTGGACCTATGTATGACAAAACCCTAGTTGGTCCATGGTAACCACGAAATAGGTAAAGTTTACCTTGAAAACAGATGCTGACAGCAGCAGTGGTGTGGATTTGAAAAATCACAAAAATTTGTAGGAATGGAATTAAATAGTGAATAAATTATGTAATAAAACCTTGATGAATCTATTTTCATATGAAAGTAACAAAACAATCATATGAACAGTATATTAAGAAATATTAAAGTTCTCGTGAAATAGGGCCAGAACGGTTTCTGGATCTCCTGTTTCGACTTTGAAAATTCACCATAAATTTTCCAGAGATAATTAGAAGTCATGCCTTATATGTATGGATTCCTCTCTGAGTCTAGTTTCTATATAAACAACTGTACAGGGAGATATCCTGGTCGTAATGCGCAAAGGTCAGTGTAGTCGACCCCAGTAACATGGGAGACTTTGACTAATAAACTGTACTAATTGGCCCGACCAAAAATTCTAGAAAAAAATACGTAGGAGGGCATATGAGTCTATTTTCAGGGAAAATTCACGGAACTGGATTTCGAGTTACAGAGCTCAAGATATGATTTTTAAAGTGACTAGTACGCAGATTGGCAGCTTGTCTGGAAAAAATTTTAATAAGTGGTTTGAAGTCTGTTAACACCTCGGGTTCGACTCCGGCGACGGTCTCGGGTTCGGGGTGTTACACGTTGAACACATCGGAATATAATTCGGATACATGGAAAGTTTGCACATAAGTGCCACATATGTAGCCAAGCTACCATGTAACCCGCCCATAAGTGAACTCAGACTCAACTCAACGAGCTCGGGCGTTCGCATCCATAAGTGAACTCGGACTCAACTCAACGAGCTCCGATGCCTAGTTACATCTCTCGAACTCGGACTCAACTCAACGAGTTCGGACATTCGCATCCATAAGTGAACTCGGACTCAACTCAACGAGTTCGGATGCCCAAACATCCTAGTGACATGTCACTTGTATCCTAATCTATTCCTAAGGTTCAAACGGGCGTTTTCCTCGATCACACATCTTTGCCATCTTCCACGGAATATAGAAATTGATACTCCAGTGATAGTTCATACTCATCAAGTAATTCACATAATTACATATTATTCAACAATAGCCACAAAGCATAATATTTCATGATAATAATCAGCATCATATAATACAAACAACATTACATTGCTTAAAATTACTGTAACACCCCGAACCCGAGACCGTCGCCGGAGTCGAACACGAGGTGTTAACAGACTTCAAACCACTTATTTGACATTTCCCAGACAAGCTGCCAATCTGCGTACTAGTCGCTTTAAAAATCATATCTCGAGTTCTGAAACTCGAAATCCAGTTCTGTAAATTTTCCCTGGAACTAGACTCATATACCTATATGGTAGAATTTTTGTAGAATTTTTGGTCGGGCCAATTAGTACAGTTTATTAGTTAAATTCTCCCTTATTACAGGGTGCGACTATACTGACCTTCATGCATTACGATTTGGATAACTCCCTGCACAGAGCTTCAATACTAATGTCGTTTGTTTCTATAGAAACTAGACTCAGAGAGGAATCTATAAATATATGGCATGACTCCTAATTGGTTAATTTATAATGAATTTCCAAAGTCGGAACAGGGAACCCAGAAACCGTTCTGGCCCTGTCTCACGAGAACCTGGATATTAGCCTATACATGCCGAAATGTTCTCCTAGATCGACTAAAAAGAAGATACCAAAAGTTGCTAGCCGGTGTGATGACTCCGATGACGGCCTGATCACGCAAAAAGAGACGAGTCCAAGAAACCTAAAATAGGTGACAAGGAAACACCGAGTGAGTATATAACTCAATAAGTCATAAGCAATGCACTACCATCCATTAATAACATTATCACAAGAGGAAGCAAAATGGAACGAGGCTAGTTACTCCATCCATACCGAACCATACCATAGTTCCTCAAACCTATCGGTTCAATCTCATACCAAGTCATTCATTCACATTCCATATACTAATCAATAGGATATTTGAGGCATTTTCATACATCATTTTATTTTCGTTACAATCATACAACTAAACGACCTTTCACCTATTCCACGATAAATCTTATGTACGTGACTTCAATTATAATTGTCACATAGGTTCAAACTTACCAAGCTCAACTTCAAATATAAACATAGCGCCTATTAGTCACGAACTCAAGGTACTTACCCTATCCGCTGTCCGTGATCAACTCAATAATGTCGCACACTTAGTGTCCATAGTGATTCAAAAGTATATATTAAGTCCGCACACTCAGTGCTATATAATCAACTCGCACACTTAGTGCTATATAATCAAACTCGCACACTTAGTGCTACATAATCAAACTCGCACACTTAGTGCTACATAATCAAACTCGCACACTTAGTGCTGTACAATTTAAACCCGCACACTTAGCGCCAATCTCATGATCATAAATGTTTATACCCGCACTCTTAGTGCCGAGATCAACAACTCAATACATCTCACCTCTTTTCTTTTCATTCAACACTTTCATCACCACATACATACATGTATATATATATTTATCATTCCATTCAGCATCATTACATAAACGTTATGACCATTTAAATTAATACAACTATATGCTTAATGACTTACTTTATGTTGGGTAAAATAATTCCAAGTCGGCTACTCGATGACCTTCGATTTCCCCTTGTTGGACGCCTCTCCTTTAGGTTCTTGAGCTTAAATAAATAAATCAACTAGTTTAATTACCTTGCTAGTTATTTATATCCCATAACATTAATAGTTTCATATCAAAAGAAGCATACGGCAACATTTTATTTTTATTCACCTTATGCTTTTTACTAACTTTAAGCCATTCGGCTATTGATCACCTAAGATCCAATTACTAAAATTAACCCAA
This sequence comes from Gossypium hirsutum, assembly GCF_007990345.1. Taxonomy (NCBI): domain Eukaryota; kingdom Viridiplantae; phylum Streptophyta; class Magnoliopsida; order Malvales; family Malvaceae; genus Gossypium; species Gossypium hirsutum. The sequence continues at coordinate 67,618,880 of NC_053434.1, read as the reverse complement.
TAAATATTTCAATAAAACACACATAAATATTATATACACGGCAAGCACCCTTGTTAATTACTCATATATATTTTTAATAATTTTCATTTCATCTTACAACCATTCTTGTTCAAAACATTAGAACCTTAACTAATACTTATAAATTGTCTCAAGGCCGAATGCATTCTTACTTCCAAAGTAACATAGTCGATGATATATTTTATTTCAAGGTACATATTCATAATTCAAATTCAACCATATAAACCAATATCACCCACTTGATCAATTATAGAGAATTAAAGTTAATATCACAATGTGTACTCTATATGGCCCATTATACATAATCAAATTTAACATCATCTATATATTTACTCATATGGCCGAATATACATACCCCCATATAATATCATTTTCATTCCATTTAACACTTAATTTCCACCACATAAACACTTGGCCGAATAATCCTAAACTAGCAAAACTCCACATTTGTTCATACCATCTTTTAAATTCACATATATCTAATTTGGTAGCTCATATTTCCCCTTTCTAATATTTCAATCCAAAATATCAAAACACCATCCTTTTAGCATTTATCCAATAATACCGTATGCACAATTTGTCACCAAAACTAAAGAAAATCAACATATGGGTTACAATAAGAGCTTGACTACTACTAGATTCTCATAAAAATCAATAGAAATAACATGAACTCCTACCTTATTTAACCTCCAAGATAGCCGAATGCCCTAGACAAATTCCTTCCTCTTTCCCCTTTTGTTTCGGCTTTGCAAGAAGGTAAGGAAGATGAACACACTCTTTTTTCTTTTTTTTCTCTTTTCTTTGTCTAGCTACGGCAAATGGAGGGGGGAGATGGATGAGAGAACTTTGTTTTCATCACCCCTCCCTTTTCATTACTTAATTACTAACCCTTTTATTTATTCTTTCTAACATAACACACTAAGCCAACATGTTCCCAACATGTTTCCACCCATAGCATGGCCGGCCACTAGCTCACATTTTGGGTAATTTGACATGCAAACCCATCATTTTCATAACATGCATTAATAGGCCACTTCACATTTGCCTAGCACATTTCTAAATTTTCTCACATAAGTCCTATTTAATAAAATTCACTTACAATTAACAAAATTCAAGCATGAAATTTTCACACATGCATATATACATATAATAAGCATCAAATATGATGGCTAATTATTAGTATGACTCGGTTTTGTGGTCCCGAAACCACTTTCTGACTAGGGTCAATTTTGGGCTGTCACAACTCTCCCCCACTCAAGAAATTTTCGTCCCCGAAAATCTTACCGGTAAATAGGTTTGGGTAACGTTCTTTCATCGAGCTCTCGGTTTCCCAAGTAGCTTCCTCGATCCCGTGTTTGAGCCATAACACCTTTACTAACGGAACCCTTTTGTTTCACAACCCCTTCACTTCATGAGCTAGGATACGCATCGGCTCATCTTCATAACTCATATCGGCTTGAATTTCAACCTCCGACGGACTAATTATGTGCGAAGGATCAGATCTATAGCGTCGAAGCATCGAAACATGAAAGACGTCGTGAATCTTTTCAAGTTCAGGGGGTAAAATCAATCGATACGCAACTGGACCGACTCGTTCGGATATTTCGTGTGGCCCAATGAATCTCGGACTCAACTTGCCCTTTCGGCCAAATCTGAGTACCTTTTTCCAAGGTGAAACTTTAAGAAACACTTTATCTCCCACCTGATATTTAATGTCTTTTCGTTTCAAATCCGCATACGATTTCTGACGATTCGTGGCTGCCATTAGACTTTCACGGATTACCCTTACTTTCTGTTTGGCATCTTTAATCAAATCGACTCCGAAAATTTTACTTTCACCGAGCTCGGTCCAAAACAATGGTGTACGGCATTTACGACCGTACAAAGCCTCGTAAGGTGCCATCTTAATACTTGATTGAAAACTACTGTTGTAAGCGAATTCAATCAAAGGTAAATACCGTTCCCATGAACCACTAAACTCGAGGATGCAACATCTCAACATATCCTCAAGTATCTGAATTATTCGCTCGGATTGACCATCGGTTTGTGGATGAAAAGCGGTGCTAAAATGCAGCTTGGTACCCAAAGCTTCTTACGATTTCTTCCAAAATCGCGAGGTGAATCTCGGATCTCTATCCGACACGATAGAAATAGGTACTCCATGTAATCTCACAATCTGAGAAACATACAATTCGGCTAGTTTATCCAATGAAAAATCCGTACGCACGGGGATAAAGTGAGCCGACTTAGTCAGTCTATCAACAACAACCCAAATCGCATCCTTCTTACTTGCTGACAATGGCAGTCCGGACACAAAGTCCATTGTGACTCGATCCCATTTCCACTCGGGTATCATGATCGGCTGAAGTAATCCTGAAGGCACTTGATGTTCCGCTTTCACTTGTTGACATATTAAACATCTCGAAACAAAGTCGGAGATGTCCCGTTTCATACCATGCCACCAAAACTGACATTTCAAATCGTTGTACATTTTCGTACTCCCCGGGTGAATTGACATTCGGCTACAATGAGATTTGTTCAGAATCATCGAAATGAGTTCTGAATTTCTTGGAACACACAACTGACTTCTGAACCTCAAACAATCGTCATCATCAATTTGAAATTCGGATTTCATATTCGGAATACATTCAGCCCGTTTTGCAACCAATTCATCGTCGACTTTCTGAGCTTCACGAATTTGATGAATCAATAATGGTTTGGCCTTTAATTCAGCTACTAACACATTGTCGGGTAGAACAAACAAGTGCACATTCATCGCTCGTAAAGCAAACAGCGATTTCCGGCTTAAGGCATCCGCAACCACATTAGCCTTTCCCGGGTGGTAATCAATGACAAGCTCGTAATCTTTCAACAACTCAAGCCAACGTCTTTGTCGCAGATTTAAGTCTCTTTGAGTCATCAAATATTTGAGACTTTTGTGATCCAAAAATACATGGCACTTTTCGCCAAACAAATAATGTCGCCATATTTTCAAAGCAAATACGATGGCGGCTAGTTCGAGATCATGGGTTGGATAATTTCTCTCGTGTGGCTTCAATTGTCTCGACGCATAGGCCACAACTCGACCTTCTTGCATCAATACGCAACCCAACCCGAGTAGGGATGCGTCACTATAAATGAAAAACTCTTTGCCTGATTCGGGTTGCACTAAAATTGGAGCTTCAGTCAAATGAGTTTTCAGTTGATCGAAGCTTTTCTGACATTTCTCCGTCCATTCGAACTTAGCATCCTTTTGAAGTAGCTTCGTCATTGGTGTGGCTATCATCGAGAAACCTTTTACAAATCGTCGGTAATAACCGGTGAGCCCCAGGAAGCTCCGAACTTCGGTAACATTTCTTGGAGGCTTCCAGTTAAGTATGGCTGAAATTTTGCTCGGGTCAACTCGAATACCCGATGCGGATACCACATGACCCAAGAAACTAACCTCTCTTAACCAGAACTCACACTTACTGAACTTAGCATATAACTTCTTATCCCGCAAAATTTGCAACACTAATCTCAGGTGCTCAGCATGTTCGGTCTCATCTCCTGAATAGACTAAGATGTCATCAATGAACACAACTACGAACCGGTCCAAATACTGTCTGAAGATCCGATTCATCAAATCCATAAATACCGCAGGGGCATTAGTGAGCCCGAAGGGCATCACTAAGAACTCGTAGTGACCGTACCTCGTTCTGAAAGCAGTTTTGGGTACGTCCGAATCTCGAATCCGCAACTGATAATAACCCGATCTCAAATCTATCTTTGAAAACACTGAGGCTCCCTTTAAATGATCAAACAAATCATCAATACGCGGTAATGGATATTTATTCTTTATCGTCACTTTATTCAGTTGACGATAGTCAATGCACAGCCTCATGGTTCCGTCCTTCTTTTTCACGAACAATACTGGTGCACCCCAAGGTGAGAAACTTGGTCGAGCGAAACCTCTATCCGTCAACTCTTGCAATTGAGCTTTCAATTCCTTTAACTCGGTTAGTGCCATACGATACGGAGCTATCGAAATTGGCGTAGTTCCAGGTACAAGCTCAATACCAAACTCTATCTCCCGAACAGGTGGCAAACCCGGTAACTCTTCAGGAAAAACATCAGGGTATTCACAAACCACCGGCACAGATTCGGGTTTCTTTTCTAATTCTTTGTCATCAAGTACATACGCAAGGTATGCTTCGCACCCTTTTCTTACATATTTCTGGGCCAACATTGCTGATATTACAGCTGGCAACCCCCCTTAAGTCCGTAGACTCAACTCGGATTATCTCGTTATTTGCGCACCTCAAATCAATAGTCTTGCTTTTGCAATTCACAATCGCATCATGCGCGGTCAACCAATCCAAACCAAGAATAACATCAAATTCGTCAAACGGCAAAAGCATCAAATCAGCCGGAAAACAGGATTCTCGGATTATTAGAGGGCATCTCTTACACACTTTATCAACAAGTACGTATTGACCCAAAGGGTTTGACACTCGAATTACGAACTTAGTAGACTCAACAGGTAGAGTCTTACTGGATGCTAAGGTTTCGTATACATATGAATGAGTAGAGCCAGGGTCAATCAATGCAATCACATTAGGATCAAAGAGAGTGAAGGTACCAGTGATGACATCAGGGGAGGATGCCTCCTCTCGTGCGTGAATGGCATATGCTCTAGCAGGAGTACGGTTCTCGGCTCGAACAGCTGTATCAGAGGCCCCTCTCTGACTACCACCCCTACCTCCTAAAATTCTCGGTGGTCTACCTCTAGTTGTCACTCCACTAGGTCTTGCACCTTGAATCTTATTCTTCTCATCAAGCTCCGTGCAATCTCTAATGAAGTGGTCCTTCGAACCGCATCCGTAACAGGCCCTGTTAGTAGACTTACCCCAACATTCAACTAGGTGTCGTCTTCCGCATTGGGGACATTCAGGTTTCTCTTGACGATTATTGCCCACACTATCTACCGAAGTAGCTCGGGAGTCCGTCGATGGTCGTGCTCTGATGGAAATTCCCGTAGTCGTCCTCGACTTATTAGTGTCCTCCCTGAACTTCTTTACAGCTGAGAACGGAGCTTTACCCGTCGATCTTTTACGATAGTCTCTAGCTTCAAATTTAGCCTTCTTCTTCTCCTTTCCAAGTTCTTCCGCCTTGCAGGCTCGTTCGACTAGTGTTACGAATTCTTTTATCTCCAAAATACCCACTAGTAGCTTTAAATCTTCATTCAATCCTTCTTCGAATCTTTTGCACATAGCAACCTCATCAGCTACACACTCTCGGGCATACCTACTGAGTCTTACGAATTCATGTTCGTATTCAGATACTGTCATACGGCCTTGCTTGAGTTCCAAGAATTCCTTGCGCTTTTGATCAATGAACCGTTGACTAATATATTTCTTTCGGAATTCCGTTTGAAAGAAGTCCCAAGTAACTCGTTCGTTTGGGACTATGGAAATCAGGGTCCTCCACCAATAGTAGGCTGAGTCCCGCAACAAGGATATAGCACACTTTAGACATTCATCGGGTGTGCATGACAGTTCATCAAACACCAGAATGGTGTTATCAAGCCAGAACTCGGCCCTTTCAGCATCATCAGTAACTATGGCCCTGAACTCCTCAGCCCCGCGCTTCCTAATCAAGTCTACAGGTGGCTTTCTCAGCCTCACAGGATCAGTGACTGATGGCATTACGGGCTCTTGGGGTGGATTATTCAAATTCGGGAATTGTTGGACAGCCGGATTGGTTCAGGCATATTGCGCGACCCACTCATTCATCATGGTAAAGAAGGCTTGTTTAGCCCCCTCACCTTGATTATTCGCAGATGACTGAGGTTCAACAGGCGGCGTCCCTTGTGCAGGAGCAGCCGCTACACTTTCAACGTCATCCGCCAAGGTTCTCTCTACACCGGGATCCATTTACTATTCAAAACAAAAATTTTAACCGTCAGAAGTCATCACACATTTAAACATTAACATTAAGGCATGTATAGCTAGACTCATACGTGCTATGGTAGTCCTAGAACCGACTAAAACATAGCTCTGATACCAATAAAATTGTAACACCCCAAACCCGAGACCGTCGCCGGAGTCGAACACGAGGTGTTAACAGACTTCAAACCACTTATTTGACATTTCCCAGACAAGCTGCCAATCTGCGTACTAGTCGCTTTAAAAATCATATCTTGAGTTCTGAAACTCGAAATCCAGTTCCGTAAATTTTCCCTGGAACTAGACTCATATACCTATATGGTAGAATTTTTGTAAAATTTTTGGTCGGGCCAATTAGTACAGTTTATTAGTTAAATTCTCCCTTATTACAGGGTACGACTACACTGACCTTCATGCATTACGATTTGGATAACTCCCTGCACAGAGCTTCAATACTGATGCCGTTTGTTTCTATAGAAACCAGACTCAGAGAGGAATCTATAAATATATGTCATGACTCCTAATTATCTCTGGTTAATTTATAATGAATTTCCAAAGTCGGAACAGGGAACCCAGAAACCGTTCTGGCCCTGTCTCACGAGAACCTGAATATCTCTTAACATACTGTCCATATGATCGTTTCGTTACTTCTATATGAAAATAGACTCATCGATCTTCGATTACATAATTTATTCACTATATAATTCCATTCCTACTAATTTTTGTAATTTTTCAATCCCACGTAACTGCTGCTGCCAGCATCTGTTACTGAAGCAACTATGCCCATTTCGTGATTTATCATTGATCTAACTAGTAATTCATCATACATATCACAAAATTATAATCATGACTAGCCATACCAAAGGCTAATCATTGTCAAACATCTCCCTACTACACTATTGCCATATCATGAATCTTACCACCAAAATTAATCAGCCATGACATATGGCATAAAAATCGAATTACCAAGACTTACGACCTAACGTTATAAAACCAAATCCAACCGAACATTTATGCCATTTTCGCATGGCTAAAAGTTTACATACCAAATTTCAACAAAACATATTAGCCTATACATGCCGAAATGTTCTCCTAGACCGACTAAAAAGAAGATACCAAAAGTTGCTAGCCGGTGTGATGACTCCGATGACGGACCGATCACGCAAAAAGAGAAGAGTCCAAGAAACCTAAAATAGGTGACAAGGAAACACCGAGTGAGTATATAACTCAGTAAGTCATAAGCAATGCACTACCATCCATTAATAACATTATCACAAGAGGAAGCAAAATGGAACGAGGCTAGTTACTCCATCCATACCGAACCATACCATAGTTCCTCAAACCTATCGGTTCAATCTCATACCAAGTCATGCATTCACATTCCATATACTAATCAATAGGATATTTGAGGCATTTTCATACATCATTTTATTTTCGTTACAATCATACAACTAAACGACCTTTCACCTATTCCACGATAAATCTTATGTACATGACTTCAATTATAATTGTCACATAGGTTCAAACTTACCAAGCTCAACTTCAAATATAAACATAGCGCCTATTAGTCACGAACTCAAGGTACTTACCCGATCCGCTGTCCGTGATCAACTCAATAATGTCGCACACTTAGTGTCCATAGTGATTCAAAAGTATATATTAAGTCCGCACACTCAGTGCTATATAATCAACTCGCACACTTAGTGCTATATAATCAAACTCGCACACTTAGTGCTACATAATCAAACTCGCACACTTAGTGCTACATAATCAAACTCGCACACTTAGTGCTACATAATCAAACTCGCACACTTAGTGCTGTACAATTTAAACCCGCACACTTAGCGCCAATCTCATGATCATAAATGTTTATACCCGCACTCTTAGTGCCGAGATCAACAACTCAATACATCTCACCTCTTTTCTTTTCATTCAACACTTTCATCACCACATACATACATGTATATATATATTTATCATTCCATTCAGCATCATTACATAGACGTTATGACCATTTAAATTAATACAACTATATGCTTAATGACTTACTTTATGTTGGGTAAAATAACTCCAAGTCGGCTACTCGATGACCTTCGATTTCCCCTTGTTGGACGCCTCTCCTTTAGGTTCTTGAGCTTAAATAAATAAATCAACTAGTTTAATTACCTTGCTAGTTATTTATATCCCATAACATTAATAGTTTCATATCAAAAGAAGCATACGGCAACATTTTATTTTTATTCACCTTATGCTTTTTACTAACTTTAAGCCATTCGGCTATTGATCACCTAAGATCCAATTACTAAAATTAACCCAATAAATATTTCAATAAAACACACATAAATATTATATACACGGCAAGCACCCTTGTTAATTACTCATATATATTTTTAATAATTTTCATTTCATCTTACAACCATTCTTGTTCAAAACATTAGAACCTTAACTAATACTTATAAATTGTCTCAAGGCCGAATGCATTCTTACTTCCAAAGTAACATAGTCGATGATATATTTTATTTCAAGGTACATATTCATAATTCAAATTCAACCATATAAACCAATATCACCCACTTGATCAATTATAGAGAATTAAAGTTAATATCACAATGTGTACTCTATATGGCCCATTATACATAATCAAATTTAACATCATCTATATATTTACTCATATGGCCGAATATACATACCCCCATATAATATCATTTTCATTCCATTTAACACTTAATTTCCACCACATAAACACTTGGCCGAATAATCCTAAACTAGCAAAACTCCACATTTGTTCATACCATCTTTTAAATTCACATATATCTAATTTGGTAGCTCATATTTCCCCTTTCTAATATTTCATACCAAAATATCAAAACACCATCCTTTTAGCATTTATCCAATAATACCGTATGCACAATTTGTCACAAAAACTAAAGAAAAATCAACATATGGGTTACAATAAGAGCTTGACTACTACTAGATTCTCATAAAAATCAATAGAAATAACATGAACTCCTACCTTATTTAACCTCCAAGATAGCCGAATGCCCTAGACAAATTCCTTCCTCTTTCCCCTTTTGTTTCGGCTTTGCAAGAAGGTAAGGAGGATGAACACACTCTTTTTTCTTTTTTTTTCTCTTTTCTTTGTCTAGCTACGGCAAATGGAGGGGGGGAGATGGATGAGACAACTTTGTTTTCATCACCCCTCCCTTTTCATTACTTAATTACTAACCCTTTTATTTATTCTTTCTAACATAACACACTAAGCCAACATGTTCCCAACATGTTTCCACCCATAGCATGGCCGGCCACTAGCTCACATTTTGGGTAATTTGACATGTAAACCCATCATTTTCATAACATGCATTAATAGGCCACTTCACATTTGCCTAGCACATTTCTAAATTTTCTCACATAAGTCCTATTTAATAAAATTCACTTACAATTAACAAAATTCAAGCATGAAATTTTCACACATGCATATATATATATAATAAGCATCAAATATGATGGCTAATTATTAGTATGACTCGGTTTTGTGGTCCCGAAACCACTTCCCGACTAGGGTCAAGTTTGGGCTGTCACAATGACAATTATGTTACTACATTTACACATGAACTTACCTCGTATGCGAAAATGGCTACTTTTACCATTTCGTCCACAACTTGGTATTTTCCCCATTTTAGCCCGAATTTTAGTTTTCCTTGCTCTATCATTTAAAATATAGTCTAATTAGGACTCACATTATTCAAATTGACCCAAAATCATATTTTGGCAAAATTATAGTTTTGCCCCTAAACTTTTGCATATTTACACTTTTCCTCCAAAGCTTGTAAATTAAACTTCAGCCTATTGTCTTATGTTTTATGACATGCTGATCATTTTTCCCTTCTATGGCAACATCAAATTCTCACTCTAACATGTACTTATGACTATTAGGTATTTTTACCGATTAAGCTCTTTTGCTCGTTTTCGCTTAAAACTGAGTAGTACAAGTTGTCTAACATAATTAAAACCTCATATTCTATCATAAAACACCAAAATACACAAATTTAACCTATGGGTATTTTTCCAAATATGAACCCTAGGTTGAATTATTGCTAGCATAAGCTTAATCGAGCTACCGGGACTCCAAAAACGTAAAAATCATTAAAAACGCGGCTAGAACGGACTTACAACCGAGCTTGGAAACTTGAAAAACCCAAGCCATGGTTTCTCCTTGCTATATTCGGCCATGGGGTTGAATATGAGCAAATTTGGCTTTTAATTTTGTATTTTAATTCATTTTACCCCTAAATGACCAAAATGCCCTTACTACTAAACTTTCCAAAAATTCCATCCATGTCCAATTTTTGTCCATAGACTTAGAAATTGGTAAAATTGCTATTTAAGACCTCCTAATTAATATTTCAAAACAATATCATACTAGAAACTTCTAGAATGCAAGTTTTACAAATTATTCGATTTAGTCCCTAATTTCAATTTAAGCACTTTATGCATAAAATTTCTTCACAAAATTTTCACACAATCATGCAATCATATCATAGACCTCAAAATAATCATAAAATCATTATTTCTATCTCGAATTTTGTGGTCAGGAAACCACTATTCCGACTAGGCCCAAAATCAGGATATTACAATTATGGCCAGATCTGACGTGTCACATGGACTTAAGACTTGGTATGCATTCGCTGGTTTAAGTGATTAGGGTGGTCTTTGTAAAAACAGTGGTTGAATGAAAAGCCGGTTTATCAATCTTTAGGCTATCCATTTATTGTGCTTGTTGAGTCTTGAAAATGTTCATTAATTTTGAAAACCCGCGCAGCCTAACACTAGCAGTTTCGTCATAGTATAAATATAATCAGAAAATAAAACCATAGCGAAAAAAAGATATTTAAATAGCGGCCTTATTACAACTTAAAACCCAAAATTAAATCAGATTATAAAAATAATAAAAATAAACTAACTTAGAAAAACCAACTTTGTAGATGATGTGGCCACTCCGAATCCCTCACAGCTCCAAGCCCACTATGGTTGGAGATTTCCTGCAGAGATGAAAATAAAGGGTGAGTTCGGTAAAATCAGTGTGTAACATAACCCAACCATAACCCAAAACAGATCAAACCTCAGAGTCAGACTTATGTGGGCCTTGGCCCAGTACAGAAATCAGAATGAAACCCATAGCAGATACAGAACAAATATATCATGAATGCAGAAATCCCAACCTAGAGCCATCCATAACACCTCCGTACCAGCCTTACACCATGTGGGGAGACTACTCGACCCACCCAACCGCTACACACCATAGAAATTGCAGCAAAGCTGCCAGATATTGTGACGAAATCACCAGATACAGATATTGTGGCTAGGCCACCAGAACAGATATATATATATGGCGAAGCCACCAGATTGAAGCGAGGCTGCCAGATATTGTGACGAAGTCACCAGAACAGATATATGTGGCGAGGCCACCAGATTGCAGTGAGGCTGCCAGAATGCTTCCTCCATCAATATAAACCCATGTCCCATGCAACAGAAATAATATGTCATGACATACGTATACAGAAACAGAACATCATGCTTTTCAAAAAAAAATAACCCTAGGAGTAAAATCGTAATTTTGCATGCATAAGGGTATTTTAGTAATTATTACCTATTGCTAAGGTTTCAAGCTTATTCTAACGTTTACCAAGTAATCAGAAGTACTTACCTCGTCTTTTTACCAAAGTGGGCCCGTTGGCCTATTGGCCCATTGGCCCATTTTCGGCCCATTAAGCCCAAAAATACCGTTGTGCATGAAAATGCACACTCTGCACTCTAATCATCCAAACGCACCATATTCATTAACAATTGTCTCACGAGCGCTCGCACGCTCGCAAGTTCACAAAATACCTACGTTTCGGTATTTCAGCTTTTACCGATTCAGTCTAAGGGAGGGTGTCGTTTACACTCCTGGTTGATGACGATTGATGATGATATCTCCCACACGATAATCCTACAATCAATCACTAACACATTAGACTTATGAATTAATGATAACTAACATAAATCCACGCCAACTAACCCAATCATCACACAAGTTAGTCATTTACGCACGAGGGGAAAAATAGTCATTTTACCTTCTAGGGGTAAATCGGTAGTCCTACCCTACAGGGGTATTTTAGTAATTCTACAACTTATCCACTTGGGCCTACGGACCCATTGGGACCACATGGCCCATTTCAGCCCATCGCGGCCTGAAATAACTATCCTACTACTAGACTAATGAGTAATACACACCTGTTAGGAGATTGGAGTTAATCCGCGCTCCAAACACTCTTAGCTGACGCCCAACCCAAACGAGAACGTCATAAAGCGAAAGGGATCAACCAAGAAGGGTATGCCTACTCTCCTCATGGTTTGCTCTATTTAAAGCCAGCTCTTCATCTACTCTTATGTTAGCTTCCCGATGTGGGATCCCTCCATCACCAGAGTTTAAAACAAACACCAACTCTTGCCGTCCCAACATAGCAAAATAATCAACCTTTGCGTGCCAAGGGATTCGAACCAAAGTCCTCTGACATGCCAACTCACGCCACCACCACTAGGCCATCAACTCATTTGTGTCATAAACCCAACAGATTAAACTTTAAAGCGCACCTACTTGCTTCCAGATTTATTGAAAAGAAAAACCAAAATATATTGCAAGAGCCAAGACTTGAACATTGGACCCCTTGCTTCCTCTATGGCGTCATTTCCTTGTCCCTTAAGTGGCGCCACCTTGCCACTACACCACACTCCTTTTTTGTGTCATCTTTTACCCCTTTACTCTTAAAAGCCCAAACGCCAATTGCATCACATGTTCATAAAATTAAAATTTCGAAGACTACCACGGATTTAACTTAAGTTTGGGCCTTCCAAAGGCCCACTAACCTACTAAAATATATATTTTAACCAACCAGAACACACAAAAATTTTAAAAATCTTAGAAACACAGGAAACCCAAAAATTGGGGCGTTACACGCACCTTGGTTGCTAGCCCCAGTTCCTAGGCTCTTCTGTGGTCTACCCCTCGAAAGAGCATTACTCGCTCTCACATCTTACTTTTTGTTCTTCTTATCCATTTTAGGACAGTTTCAGATAAAATGGTCTAGTGAATTACACTTGAAAGAACCTCTATCATTTCCTCAGTACTCACCTAAATGACACTTACCACACTGCGAACACTCCAGCCTATTTGGCTAAGCACTACCGACAGTCACGATAGAAGTGGTTTGAGCTTTAGAAGTTGTGTACTGCTTATTCTTATTTCTACTTGAGAATCCCACTAAAGCATTTGATCGAGTAGGAAACTCTCTCAATTTCTTGGATGAGGTCTGATGTGATTTCCCCATCTATCTTTTCTTTAAGTCACAAGACTCCATATCAGCTTTTCTTTTCTTTTTGGCCAATTCTTCTGCCTTGCAAGCTCTCTCGACAAGCATCACAAACTCCCTTAACTCTAAGATGCCAACTAATAATCAGATGTCTTCATTCAATCTGATTTCAAATCTCTGGCACATGATAGCTTTGGTAGATACGCACTCCCTAGCGTATTTGCTTAGCCTCACGAACTCACGCTCATACTCTGCCACTGTCATTCGGCCTTGCTTTAATTCTAGAAATTCCTTTCTCTTCTGATCTATAAACCTCTAACTAATATACTTCTTTCAAAATTCCTCTTGGAAAAACTCTCATCTAATCATTTCCCTTGGTACAACCGACACAAAGGTGTTCCACCACTAGTAGGTCGAGTCTTGCACGAGTAACACAATAGACTTCATGCACTCCTCAGGTGTGCAACACAATTCATCAAATATGATAATGGTGTTTTCTAGCCATAACTCTATTCTCTCTGGGTCCTCATCTATATTCGCTCTAAATTCCTCTGCTGTGACAACCCAATTTTAACCTTAGTCGAAAAGTGGTTTCGGGACCACAAAACTGAGTCGTGAAAATAATTGAATGTTATATTCTATGTTTATTATATGTGAAATTTCATGTGAAAATGTCGTGTTTTGATTTCTGTCATTTGGATGTGGAATTAGTTAAAAAGGACATGTTTGAGAAAAGGGGACTTGCATGTCAAATGGACCATTTTGAATGTAAATGACCGGTCAACACATGCATGCAATCATGTGTTTTCATATCTTTATTTTAGTTGGTGGAAATTATATGTTAAATAAAGAAATAAGCATCATATTATAATGGTTTTATATTGTGAAATAATGAATTTATAATAGAAAATGGTGATAAAAACAAAGTTCCACCCATCCTTTCTTCCATTTTTGCTGAAACCATAAAGAAAAGAAAAGAAAATAAAGCTAAGGCATTCGGCTATGGTGAATGTATATATTAAGGTATGATTTCATGTGATTCTTTTCGATTTTTGTGGAATTGAGTTGGTTTTGAAGCTTTTAGCATGACCCATGTGCTAATTTTTGAATTTGTGATGCATGAAGCATTCAGTTATGTTTCCTATATGTTAAATTATTGATGTTTTGAAGTTATGTGATTAGAAATGGTTATAGGTGAGTATGAACTAAGTAAAAATTTCTATGAATGGTTAATATGGAGAAAAATCTCAATCGGTTATTATGGAGTAACATGAAATTATGCTTAATTTTGGAAATTAATAATTTAATTGTTAGTAAGTGTTTTTTTTATGGATACCGAATGTGGACTTGAATTGGGAGGTTAATAATTTGTTGTTTATTGAGTTATATATATACATTCGATCATGGAGGATTTGAGATGAATTTAATTATTGTTTTAGTTGAATAATAAGATAGACATGGACAAACTCAATTAGGTAAATTTTTAGCTCTTGGATTGAATTGGGAGGATTGAAATACTTTAGGGAGTATTCAGTTAAGGTATGGGAGATAGAATGTTGAGGTAAGTTGGTTTGTGTCATTGCCGAATGCACTTGATATTAAGACATGGTTTAGTTAAATGCATTTGAAATGAAAGGAATTGAGTTGCCGTGTATGTGATAGTGGAAAGAGAAATTGAATTTGCTTGACTATAATTAAATGAATGTCCAATTTAGGTTTGGTATGATGTTAATATGAAAATGTTATGACAAGCTGGTCGAATTTAAGAACTATGTGCAGTCAGTCATGTTATGTGTTTAATTCATCAATGATGAAAGTGTTGTATGATATATGTGTTTGAAATTAATAGAATTTGGGTTATGATGAATTGATAAGATGATTGAATTAGTTTATTTGTTTAATTAAGTTCAAGATCAAAGAGAGCCAAGTTCGGATGAGGGGAAAGTGAAGGTTGTTGAGTAGTCGATCAGAGCTGTTTGTTCGACAATAAGGTAAGTTCTAAGCGATTAAGCCTTAGATTACTATGTATGCCTAGAGTACACTTAGCTCATGAAATATAAATTCTATATGTGGAGAAATGTCGAATAGATAATGTATTATTGAGTCGATGGCATTGAATTGATGTACTATTTTTTTTGTTGTACTATGTATACGTATATGCATGAATGAAAAGGGCACTATGTGTGTGAATGGGGCAGTACTACGTGTGCGTATGGAAAAGGTAGCACTATGTGTGCGAATGAATATATGCACTATGTGTGCGAATTTATTAACCGAGCACTATTTGTGCGAGATCGGTTGTGGGGCACTATGTGTGCAAAATGATTAAGGGAGTATGATCGTGGTAGGGTGTGAAATAGAACACTGATTACCATCATAGGTAATTAAGCTTTTACGAGAACAAAGATAAAAAAATGAAATGTGTATGGAATTTATATGTATGTGTCTATTTCTAAAGTTTATTGTATAATGTCTTGGAAGAAGAAATAAGAGTATATGGTTATACGGTATCATGAATGAATAAGGTAGACAAATTAGACTTAAATGGAGTTCTGTTGGGATTTATTTATTAAATTGCTTATGACTTACTGAGTATTATCTCATTGGAATTGTTTGTTCATCTTTATTTAGATTCTGGATCCATTATGAGCTCGGGACTATCATTGAAGTCATCACACTTATCGTCATCATTTTGGTATCTTTAAAGAAGCTTTAAGTTTAAAAATGTGGCATGTATAGGATAGACAAAGATGAGTTTTGTATTTTGAATGATGTAATTATCATTTTGATGAGCCATGCGAAAATGGCACATGATCTAGTTTTGTGATCTTATAATGTTAAGATCTTGTTAACTAGCATGCGTATTTATGATATGGATGATATGTTATATTTATATAAGCAAAGTACCTTTGTATGTTTAGTCAATCATATTAGAAATTGAAAGTGCTTCCTTAAGGTTAGTATAATGGTTTGAATTTTGGTTTTTAAGTTTAAATGTGAAATGATTTTATACTTGGTAAGCTCGGTTAATTAAGTTCTAATAATAAGACTTACAAATGTTTTATTAGTTGAAGTACTTATTGTGAATGAATGAATCTTATGCTCAATTGGATTCGGCTAAGGGTAAATGAATAGTAAAATTTATATTTGCATGATGCTATTCTATGAGATCTTGACTTTATATATTTATATATATGCGCATACTCTAATATATGGCTTATTGGATTTTGGTTGTTAGATATGAATATTCGATTATATTAGGACTGAATTAATTAAATTTATAATTCCAATTTCTGATTTATATGTATGTGAAATGTTCTAAAGTTGAGTTGTTTTCGTAATGCCTCGTGACCCGACTCTGGCGACGATTATGGGCATAGGAGTGTTACATCGGCCCTTTGTTTATGAATTCTGTCAAGCGGAGGTTTCTCCCTTCTAATCATCTCTACGGCTTGGGGAGCTATGGGGGCAAGCTGAGGGATTAGAGGGGGTCAAAGAGGTTGAGTGTTCGGGTTTGCAAGAATAAACTCTGAATACCATGCGTTCATCATGTGGAGGTAGGCTTCTCTAGCCCCTCCACCCTGACTAAATGTCACATGTAACACCCCAAACCCGAGACCGTCACCGGAGTCGAATACGAGGTGTTGACAGACTTTTAAAAATTTTTCCAGACACTGCCCAGTCTGAGTACTAGTCGCTTCAAAAATCATATCTTGAGTTTCACAACTCAAAAATCAGTTTTGTGATTTTTCCCTGAAACTAGACTCATGTCCCCACCTATGGATTTTTTCTAGAATTTTTGGTCGGGCCCATTAGTACAGTTTATTAGTCAAAGTCTCTCATGTTACAGGGGTCGACTACACTGACCTTTTCCCATTACGACTGGGATATCTCTCTGCACAGGGCTTCAATACTAATGCCGTTTGTTTCTATGGAAACTAGACTCAGAGAGGAATCCATACATATATGGTATGACCCCTAATTATCTCTGGTCAATTTATAGTGAATTTCCAAAGGCGGAACAGTGAATCCAGAAACTGTTCTGGCCCTGTTCCACAAGAACCCGAATATCTCTTTCTGTACTGTTCCTATAATTGTTTCGTTACTTCCATATGAAAGTAGATTCATCAAGGTTTGATTACATAATTTATTCACTATTTAATTCCACTCCTACGAATTTATGTGATTTTTCAATTCTACACCACTGTTGCTGTCAAAATCTGTTTTCAAGATAAACTTTACCTATTTTGTGGTCACCATGGACCAACTAGGATTTTGCCCTACATAGGTCCACATGTGATCATATTTAGCCATTCCAATGGCTGATCATTAGCCCAACACTTCCATTTCAAACCATAGTCACATCGTGAAACCATATATATACATACATAAACACAAATGGTCTAATGCCATACTCCACATCTACAAGCCATTTTCGCATGGCTTTACACACATACATCACAAAAGAACTTAAACAACAGGGGGTAGTCCTATACATGCCATATCCAGAGTTCAACTAAAAGAGTACCAAAGAGCTTGATAGTGTAGATGACTTCGACTTCGCTGATCCCGAATCCGATAGCTAACGAGCAAAATCTATAAAACAGAGAGCCAAAGCAACCGGGTAAGCATTTAAAGCTTAGTAAGTCTCAAGTAATGAAATCGGCTTTGACTACAGTATTACATTCACATAGTTAACTAAATCACTTTATTAACACACATTCTCATACCCATACTTACTTCACACTTCACCCACATAGGTACACAAGGTATCAACCTTTATAAAAGCCGAGAATTCGTTAGCCGATCGCACGAATACCATTTAAAACAAACCGACTTTCCAATGCACGTGCAAACATACCTTATCATTCGGGTTGGTCAAGCATAATTATTAAATTAGTTACAGCACAAAATGCTCACATTCAACCCAAGTTTCTTCGGTATTTAACCGAATGCAACCGCAAACACATTTGCCTTCGGGTCTTAGCCCGAACATATCAACTCGCATAATTGCCTTCGGGTCTTAGCCCGGATATATCATCTCGCATAATTGCCTTCGGGTTTTAGCCCGGATATATCATCTCGCATAATTGCCTTCGGGTCATAGCCCGGATATATCAACTCGCATAATTGCCTTCGGGTCTTAGCCCGGATATATCAACTCGCATAATTGCCTTCGGGTCTTAGCCCGGATATATCAACTCGCATAATTGCCTTCGGGTCATAGCCCGGATATATTCCAATGCTCATGCACACATATATCAATAATCATAACACATCCATATCATTTCTTCGTTACTAAGGCTCAAACACAAAACATTTATTAAATCTTTCAAATTTCGGCTCAATAGCCACACACAAAGAGCATAATTTCAATTGGCTTTATAACATAGTCTCTATGCACATTCGACTATCCGTCATAATATGACTAATCATTTCAATATAATTCAAGTAGGGTCATTACTCGAAGACTTACCTCAAATGTCGTCAGACGACTTCAACGGCTATTCAATTACTTTTTCCTTCCCTTTATCGGATCTAGTTCCCCTTTGCTCTTGAGCTTAAGTTCAACAAAAATTAAAATAGTCATTAATCGACTATTCAAATATTACTTTCCGAATAATATTATATATATTGATCCGACTTTCACACACATAGATTATAGCAAGCTTTATATTAATCAATAAATAATTCATCGGCAAACTTTCATTAATGTTTACAACAAAATCTCATATTCACTACGAGCTGTTTTCCTGAGCAGTAGTTACTAAATTACTTATAACTGGAGCTACTAAACTCCAAATCACTTGCCGTTAATTTTCCCTGAATATAGACTCGTATATCTTCCATCCATAAAATTTTCAGAATTTTAGGCTTGGCCAATCAATACCAGATTTTTCTTAAAGTTTCCCCTATTTCACTGTTTGACTATTCTGACCACTCTTCACTACGAATCCAATTTCTCACTTTACAGAATTCCAAGTGTGTTGTATTTAATCTCATTTGAAACTAGACTCATTAAGGAGTCTAAGCATATAAATTTTATCTTATAATCATTTTTGTACAATTTATAATGATTTTCTAAAAACAGAACAGGGAATCCGGCAGTCATTTTGACTCAGCCCCATAATACTTCAAATATCTCTAGATCGGTAACTCCTTTGTTTCTATAGTTTCTTTTGTAAGAAAATAGACCCTTGAAGCTTTAATGACATAATTCACTCAGCTTCTAATTCAACTCCTACAAATTATGGCGATTTTCGAAAATCACCTTACTACTGCTGTCCCAAGTAGAGTACTACCAATTCACCATATATCAACCATTTCATATAGGTTTCTTCTAAACTAATAATAACCGAACCATTTAGTCAAGCTTAAGGCTGATTCTATTTTGTTCATGTTAAGGTCACACCTCCCTTAAAAGAAATTCCAGCCTTCTTAACTTTAATTAGCTACTACCCATTCTTTAAACATTGAACACAATGCACTTAACAATTAAACCTCTATACCGAATTTGCTCACACAATAGTCCTTGACCGAAAGTTCTTAGACTCTAGCTACCCTAATGTCATTCCTTGAAGCACATCCAAATACATATATTTTTCTTTCTCTCTAAACTAGATTCGGCAACCCCATAAGCCATATTAACCTTAACTTTCAAGCTAGAGCACTTAACAATTTAACACATCCAACCTAACTATCCATCTAATGTCATCAAAACTTCTACTAAAAATTTTAAGCTCCTAGGCCGAAATTCAACCCTCATAATAACCTAACTTCAATCCAAGATTCAAGTAGCTTTTAAACCAAACCTCCAAATTATGCATACATTTTCAAGAGTGGCATAAAACATACCTTTTTGTATCAAAACACCTTAGCCGAAATTCAACAAGAGTTTTTCTTCTTTCTTTCTTCTAGTTTCGGCAATGGAGGAGTAAGGATGAGTCACTTTGGTTTCTCCTCCCACTTCTCATTATAATATTTCCTTCCATACTATAATTCCTTTAATATCAATTATTAAATCCTTTGTTAATACAAAATTATTTTAATTTTTGAATTAGTGGAGCATATTCCTTCCTTGGCCGGCCACCATGTTTATCATGGGTAAATTGACATGCAAAACCCCTCCTTTCAATGTATGTACTATTAGACCATTGTAAAATTAACCTCTCACTTTCCAACAAAGTTTCATATAAGTCCATATAAATAAATTCACATAAAGATGATCAAATTAATGCATGAGACTTTCACACATGCATTTACTCACTTCATAAACACAGAATATAACTTTTAATTATTTTCTTAACTCGGTTTTGTGGTCCCGAAACCACTTCCCGACTAGGGTCAATTTAGGGCTGTCACAACTCTCCCCCACTTAAGAAATTTTCGTCCCCGAAAAACTTACCGGTGAATAGGTTTGGGTATCGTTCTTTCATCGAGCTCTCAGTTTCCCAAGTAGCTTCCTCGATCCCGTGTTTAAGCCATAACACCTTAACTAACGGAACCCTTCTGTTTCGCAACTCTTTCACTTCACGAGCTAGGATGCGAATTGGTTCTTCTTCATAACTCAAGTCAGATTGAATTTCAACTTCCGAGGGATTAATCACATGTGACGGATCGGATCTATAACGTCGAAGCATCGAAACATGAAAAACATTGTGAATCCTTTCAAGTTCAGGGGGTAAAATCAATCTATATGCCACTGGACCAATTCTTTCGGATATTTCATACGGCCCAATGAATCTTGGGCTCAACTTGCCCTTACGGCCAAACCTGAGTATCTTTTTCCAAGGTGAAACCTTAAGGAACACTTTGTCTCCCACCTGATACTCGATGTCTTTTCGTTTCAAATCTGCGTACGACTTCTGACGATCCGTGGCTATCTTCAGACTTTCACGGATTACCTTTACTTTCTGTTCCGCATCTCTAATCAAATCAACTCCGAAAATTTTGCTTTCACCGAGCTCGGTCCAAAACAATGGTGTACGGCATTTACGACCGTACAAAGCCTCGTAAGGTGCCATCTTAATACTTGATTGAAAACTATTGTTGTAAGCGAATTCAATCAAAGGTAAATACCGTTCCCATGAACTACTGAACTCGAGGATGCAACATCTCAACATATCCTCAAGTATCTGAATTATCCGCTCGGATTGACCATCGGTTTGGGGGTGAAAAGCAGTGCTAAAATGCAGCTTGGTACCCAGAGCTTCTTGCAATTTCTTCCAAAATCGTGAGGTGAATCTCGGATCTCTATCCGACACGATAGAAACAGGTACCCCATGTAATCTCACAATTTGATAAACGTACAATTCAGCTAGTTTCTCCAATGAAAATCCGTACGTACGGGGATGAAATGAGCCGACTTAGTCAGTCTATCAACAATAACCCATATCGCATCCTTCTTACTTGCTGACAAAGGCAGTCCGGACACAAAGTCCATTGTGACTCGATCCCATTTCCACTCGGGTATCATGATCGGCTGGAGTAATCCCGAAGGCACTTGATGTTCCGCTTTCACTTGTTGACATATTAAACATCTCGAAACAAAGTCAGAGATGTCCCGTTTCATACCATGCCACCAAAATTGACGTTTCAAATCGTTGTACATTTTCGTACTCCCCGGGTGAATTGTCATTCGGCTACAATGGGCTTCGTTCAGAATCATCGAAATGAGTTCCGAATTCTTTGGAACACACAACCGATTTCTGAACCTCAAACAATTATCGTCGTCAATTTGAAACTCTGATCCCTCGTTCGGAAAACACTCAGCCCGTTTTGCAACCAATTCATCATCGACTTTCTGAGCTTCACGAATTTGGTGAGTCAATAATGGTTTAGCTTTTAATTCAGCTACTAACACATTGTCTGGTAGAACAGACAAATGCACGTTCATCGCTCGCAAAGCAAACAATGACTTCCGGCTTAAGGCGTCCGCAACCACGTTAGCCTTTCCCGGGTGGTAATCAATGACAAGCTCGTAATCTTTCAATAACTCAAGCCAACGTCTTTGTCGCAGATTCAAGTCTCGTTGAGTCATCAAATATTTGAGACTTCTGTGGTCCGAAAATACATGGCACTTCTCACCAAACAGATAATGTCGCCATATTTTTAAAGCAAACACGATGGCAGCTAGTTCGAGATCATGGGTCGGATAATTCCTCTCGTGTGGCTTCAATTGTCTCGACGCATAGGCCACGACTCGACCTTCTTGCATCAATACGCAACCCAACCCAAGTAGGGATGCGTCACTATAGATGACAAACTCTTTACCCGTTTCGGGTTGCACCAAAATTGGAGCTTCAGTCAAATGAGTTTTCAGTTGGTCGAAACTTTTCTGACATTTCTCCGTCCACTCGAACTTAACATCCTTTTGAAGTAGCTTCGTCATTGGTGTGGCTATCATCGAGAAACCTTTCACAAATCGTCGGTAATAACCGGCGAGCCCCAAAAAGCTCCGAACTTCAGTAACATTTCTCGGAGGTTTCCAGTCAAGTATGGCTGAAATTTTGTTCGGGTCAACTCGAATACCCGACGCGGATACCACATGACCCAAGAAGCTAACCTCTCTTAACCAGAACTCACACTTACTGAACTTAGCATATAACTGCTTATCCCGTAAAATTTGCAACACTAGTCTCAGGTGCTCAGCGTGTTCGGTCTCATCTCTTGAATAGACCAAGATGTCATCAATAAACACAACTACGAACCGATCCAAATATGGTCTGAAGATCCGATTCATCAAATCCATAAATACTGCCGGGGCATTAGTGAGCCCAAACGGCATCACTAAGAATTCGTAGTGACCGTACCTCGTTCTGAAAGCAGTTTTGGGTACGTCTGAATCTCGAATCCGCAACTGATAATAACCCGATCTCAAATCTATTTTTGAGAACACTGAGGCCCCCTTTAGTTGATCAAACAAATCATCGATACGCGGTAGTGGGTATTTATTCTTTATCGTCACTTTATTCAGTTGACGATAGTCAATGCACAACCTCATGGTTCCGTCCTTCTTTTTCACGAACAATACTGGTGCACCCCAAGGTGAGAAACTTGGCCGAGCGAAACCTCTATCTGTCAATTCTTGCAGCTGAGCTTTCAACTCTTTTAACTCAGTTGGTGCCATACGATACGGAGCTATCGAAATCGGCGTAGTCCCAGGTATAAGCTCAATACCAAACTCTATCTCCCGAACAGGTGGTAAACCCGGCAATTCTTCAGGAAAAACATCCGGGTATTCACAAACCACCGGCACAGATTCGGGTTTCTTTTCTAATTCTTTGTCATCAAGCACATATGCAAGGTATGCTTCGCACCCTTTTCTCACATATTTCTGTGCCAACATTGCTGATATTACAGCTGGTATCCCCTCCAAGTCCGCGGACTCAATTCGGACTACTTCGTTATTTGCGCACCTCAAATCAATAGTCTTGCTCTTGCAATTCACAACCGCATCATGCACGGTCAACCAATCCAACCCAAGGATAACATCAAATTCATCAAACGGCAAAAGCATCAAGTCCGCTGGAAAACAGGAACCTCGAATTGCTAGGGGACATTTCTTACACACTTTGTCGACAAGTACATAACGACCCAAGGGATTTGACACCCGAATTACAAACTCAGTAGACTCAATAGGTAAAGTCTTACTGGATGCTAAGGTTTCACATATGTAAGAATGAGTAGAACCGGGGTCAATCAAAGCAATTACATTAGTATCAAAGAGAGTAAAAGTACCGGTAATAACATCAGGCGAAGAAGCATCCTCGCGGGCACGTATAGCATATGCTCTAGCAGGTGCACTAGCCTCGGATCTGGTCGTAGCATCTCTAGATCCTCTCTGACCACCACTAGCATTGCCCATATTTCTAGATGGTCTACCCCGAGCAGTGGTAGCACCCGGTCTCCCACTCTGATTCACATTCTGTTCAGACAGCCTCGGGCAATCTTTAATGAAGTGGTCCACTGATCCGCACTTGTAACAGGAGCGGTCATGGAATCTACAGCTCCCCAAATGCCATTTGCCGCAATGTCGACATTCCGTTCGGCCTCGACGTTCATTCCCAACACTGGCGACTGAAGTGCCTCGTGTACCCACAGGGGGTCGATCACGATCTCGTCTAAAAAGGCCCGAAGTGCTTTTAGACCGGCCCACATCATCTCGAAATTTCTTCGATGCCTGTTGATGAGACTTTCCCGAGAATCTTTTACGAAACTCCCCGGTTCCCACATCAACTTTTTGTTTTTCCTTTCTAAGCTCTTCGGCTTTACAAGCTCGCTCGACAAGTACTACGAACTCTCGTATCTCAAGAATGCCAACGAACATTTTTATATCTTCATTCAGCCCATCTTCGAAGCGTTTACACATAACAGCCTCGGACGAAACACATTCCCGAGCGTATCTACTAAGTCTAACAAATTTTCGCTCGTAATCAGTAACTGACATAGAACCTTGCTTAAGCTCGAGAAATTCCTTCCGTTTTTGATCAACAAATCTCTGACTGATATACTTTTTCCGAAACTCAGTTTGGAAAAACTCCCAAGTTACTTGCTCCCTGGGCACGACAGAAGTCAGAGTACTCCACCAATAGTAGGCAGAATCACGTAGCAAGGAGATAGCACACTTTAGACATTCATCGGGTGTACAAGATAGCTCATCGAGTACCCGGATAGTGTTGTCCAACCAAAATTCAGCTCGCTCGGCATCGTCGCTATCCGTAGCTTTAAATTCAGTAGCCCCATGTTTTCGGATTCGGTCAACTGGGGGCTTATTTGACCTTATTTGGTCAGTTACCGGAGGTATTGTAGGTGCGGGGGTAGTGTTTGTCGGGAATGGGGGTTGTGGAACAGCCGTATTAGTTCGAATGTATTGGTTGAACCAATCATTCATCACGCTATAGAAAGCTTGTCTAGCTTCATCGTTCGGGTTACTCGCATTAGGTTGAGAGTCCACCGGCGCTGTCCCTTGTGCGGGAGCAGGCGCTACACTCTCAAGATCATCAGCTACCGCTCGGTTGGGATCGGGATCCATTACTATAAATAAACACATTTGCAAATGTCAGAAATCACCACACTATCAATTAATCACATAAAATGGCATGTATAGCTAGACCCCAACACATTACGGTAGTCCTAGAATCGACTAAACCGTAGCTCTGATACCAATAAAATTGTAACACCCCAAACCCGAGACCGTCACCGGAGTCGAATACGAGGTGTTGACAGACTTTTAAAAATTTTTCCAGACACTGCCCAGTCTGAGTACTAGTCGCTTCAAAAATCATATCTTGAGTTTCACAACTCAAAAATCAGTTTTGTGATTTTTCCCTGAAACTAGACTCATGTCCCCACCTATGGATTTTTTTCTAGAATTTTTGGTCGGGCCCATTAGTACAGTTTATTAGTCAAAGTCTCTCATGTTACAGGGGTCGACTACACTGACC
Source organism: Gossypium hirsutum (assembly GCF_007990345.1). Taxonomy (NCBI): domain Eukaryota; kingdom Viridiplantae; phylum Streptophyta; class Magnoliopsida; order Malvales; family Malvaceae; genus Gossypium; species Gossypium hirsutum. The sequence continues at coordinate 67,593,140 of NC_053434.1, read as the reverse complement.
TTTTCCCATTACGACTGGGATATCTCTCTGCACAGGGCTTCAATACTAATGCCGTTTGTTTCTATGGAAACTAGACTCAGAGAGGAATCCATACATATATGGTATGACCCCTAATTATCTCTGGTCAATTTATAGTGAATTTCCAAAGGCGGAACAGTGAATCCAGAAACTGTTCTGGCCCTGTTCCACAAGAACCCGAATATCTCTTTCTGTACTGTTCCTATAATTGTTTCGTTACTTCCATATGAAAGTAGATTCATCAAGGTTTGATTACATAATTTATTCACTATTTAATTCCACTCCTACGAATTTATGTGATTTTTCAATTCTACACCACTGTTGCTGTCAAAATCTGTTTTCAAGATAAACTTTACCTATTTTGTGGTCACCATGGACCAACTAGGATTTTGCCCTACATAGGTCCACATGTGATCATATTTAGCCATTCCAATGGCTGATCATTAGCCCAACACTTCCATTTCAAACCATAGTCACATCGTGAAACCATATATATACATACATAAACACAAATGGTCTAATGCCATACTCCACATCTACAAGCCATTTTCGCATGGCTTTACACACATACATCACAAAAGAACTTAAACAACAGGGGGTAGTCCTATACATGCCATATCCAGAGTTCAACTAAAAGAGTACCAAAGAGCTTGATAGTGTAGATGACTTCGACTTCGCTGATCCCGAATCCGATAGCTAACGAGCAAAATCTATAAAACAGAGAGCCAAAGCAACCGGGTAAGCATTTAAAGCTTAGTAAGTCTCAAGTAATGAAATCGGCTTTGACTACAGTATTACATTCACATAGTTAACTAAATCACTTTATTAACACACATTCTCATACCCATACTTACTTCACACTTCACCCACATAGGTACACAAGGTATCAACCTTTATAAAAGCCGAGAATTCGTTAGCCGATCGCACGAATACCATTTAAAACAAACCGACTTTCCAATGCACGTGCAAACATACCTTATCATTCGGGTTGGTCAAGCATAATTATTAAATTAGTTACAGCACAAAATGCTCACATTCAACCCAAGTTTCTTCGGTATTTAACCGAATGCAACCGCAAACACATTTGCCTTCGGGTCTTAGCCCGAACATATCAACTCGCATAATTGCCTTCGGGTCTTAGCCCGGATATATCATCTCGCATAATTGCCTTCGGGTTTTAGCCCGGATATATCATCTCGCATAATTGCCTTCGGGTCATAGCCCGGATATATCAACTCGCATAATTGCCTTCGGGTCTTAGCCCGGATATATCAACTCGCATAATTGCCTTCGGGTCTTAGCCCGGATATATCAACTCGCATAATTGCCTTCGGGTCATAGCCCGGATATATTCCAATGCTCATGCACACATATATCAATAATCATAACACATCCATATCATTTCTTCGTTACTAAGGCTCAAACACAAAACATTTATTAAATCTTTCAAATTTCGGCTCAATAGCCACACACAAAGAGCATAATTTCAATTGGCTTTATAACATAGTCTCTATGCACATTCGACTATCCGTCATAATATGACTAATCATTTCAATATAATTCAAGTAGGGTCATTACTCGAAGACTTACCTCAAATGTCGTCAGACGACTTCAACGGCTATTCAATTACTTTTTCCTTCCCTTTATCGGATCTAGTTCCCCTTTGCTCTTGAGCTTAAGTTCAACAAAAATTAAAATAGTCATTAATCGACTATTCAAATATTACTTTCCGAATAATATTATATATATTGATCCGACTTTCACACACATAGATTATAGCAAGCTTTATATTAATCAATAAATAATTCATCGGCAAACTTTCATTAATGTTTACAACAAAATCTCATATTCACTACGAGCTGTTTTCCTGAGCAGTAGTTACTAAATTACTTATAACTGGAGCTACTAAACTCCAAATCACTTGCCGTTAATTTTCCCTGAATATAGACTCGTATATCTTCCATCCATAAAATTTTCAGAATTTTAGGCTTGGCCAATCAATACCAGATTTTTCTTAAAGTTTCCCCTATTTCACTGTTTGACTATTCTGACCACTCTTCACTACGAATCCAATTTCTCACTTTACAGAATTCCAAGTGTGTTGTATTTAATCTCATTTGAAACTAGACTCATTAAGGAGTCTAAGCATATAAATTTTATCTTATAATCATTTTTGTACAATTTATAATGATTTTCTAAAAACAGAACAGGGAATCCGGCAGTCATTTTGACTCAGCCCCATAATACTTCAAATATCTCTAGATCGGTAACTCCTTTGTTTCTATAGTTTCTTTTGTAAGAAAATAGACCCTTGAAGCTTTAATGACATAATTCACTCAGCTTCTAATTCAACTCCTACAAATTATGGCGATTTTCGAAAATCACCTTACTACTGCTGTCCCAAGTAGAGTACTACCAATTCACCATATATCAACCATTTCATATAGGTTTCTTCTAAACTAATAATAACCGAACCATTTAGTCAAGCTTAAGGCTGATTCTATTTTGTTCATGTTAAGGTCACACCTCCCTTAAAAGAAATTCCAGCCTTCTTAACTTTAATTAGCTACTACCCATTCTTTAAACATTGAACACAATGCACTTAACAATTAAACCTCTATACCGAATTTGCTCACACAATAGTCCTTGACCGAAAGTTCTTAGACTCTAGCTACCCTAATGTCATTCCTTGAAGCACATCCGAATACATATATTTTTCTTTCTCTCTAAACTAGATTCGGCAACCCCATAAGCCATATTAACCTTAACTTTCAAGCTAGAGCACTTAACAATTTAACACATCCAACCTAACTATCCATCTAATGTCATCAAAACTTCTACTAAAAATTTTAAGCTCCTAGGCCGAAATTCAACCCTCATAATAACCTAACTTCAATCCAAGATTCAAGTAGCTTTTAAACCAAACCTCCAAATTATGCATACATTTTCAAGAGTGGCATAAAACATACCTTTTTGTATCAAAACACCTTAGCCGAAATTCAACAAGAGTTTTTCTTCTTTCTTTCTTCTAGTTTCGGCAATGGAGGAGTAAGGATGAGTCACTTTGGTTTCTCCTCCCACTTCTCATTATAATATTTCCTTCCATACTATAATTCCTTTAATATCAATTATTAAATCCTTTGTTAATACAAAATTATTTTAATTTTTGAATTAGTGGAGCATATTCCTTCCTTGGCCGGCCACCATGTTTATCATGGGTAAATTGACATGCAAAACCCCTCCTTTCAATGTATGTACTATTAGACCATTGTAAAATTAACCTCTCACTTTCCAACAAAGTTTCATATAAGTCCATATAAATAAATTCACATAAAGATGATCAAATTAATGCATGAGACTTTCACACATGCATTTACTCACTTCATAAACACAGAATATAACTTTTAATTATTTTCTTAACTCGGTTTTGTGGTCCCGAAACCACTTCCCGACTAGGGTCAATTTAGGGCTGTCACATCACAAGCCCACTCTTAACTGATGCGGTCCCTTCAGCGGGAGCCAATACGTTACTTTCTACATTGTCTGCCACTACTCCGTTGGCATCCATTTACTATATAAACACAAAATTTAAATTCGTCACGAGTCGTCACACTATCACAATGTATTTATGGAATGTATAGCTAGACTGGTACACTCGCTATGTTAGTCCGAGAATTGACTAAACCATAGCTCTGATAGCACTAAATGTAACACCCTTTACCCGAGTTCGATGCCGAACTAGGATACGAGGTGTTACCGGACTTAAATACATACATATAAACATTTTCAGGTCATGAATTTTGCTCAATTTTTAAAACTTTCAAACTTTCTCTAAACGACCTTAATATAGACCTATGAGGCCCAAAACACGCTTTGTAAGTAGTTCGAGAATAAACTAAACACTTTAGAAAACTTTGAAAAATTCCAAAGCAGACAGGGGCACACGGTCGTGTGAAAGGGCCACACGTCCATGCGTCTTCTTAACATGGCCATGTTGAAAGCCTGTATGGCTCACACAGCCTGAACATATTAGGACACGCCTGTGTCCCTAGCCCGTGCAAATTTATTTCTCGATTCAAACCTACAGGGGTTTTCACATGGCTTGGCATACGCCCGTGTCCATCACCCGTGTCCCCCACACGGCCATGACACGCCAGTGTCTCAGCTTGTGTACAAAAACCTTGACATTCTATTTCTAACGTCGGCAACCCTTTAAGGGCACACGGCTATGGTACATGCCCATGTACTAGGCCGTGTCCTCCACACGGTTGGGACACACGGTTGTGTCTCCGCCCGTGTGGTTACTATTAGGCATTTTGTTATGCTAAATGTAGGTGCAGGGGACACACAGCCTAACTACACGCCCATGAGGCAGACCGTGTGCCACACACGGTCTAGACACATGCTCATGTGTTTGCTTATGTGGACAAAAATAGGGCATCTACCAAGCCTTTTTGCCACCCTTACTTGCACCAACCTACACAACATGAAACATATCCAATCCAAGCATAAACACATATAACCTAAATAGCCACAACCATGAGAATTTTCAATAAATGCATTTAATAATAATCAACATTAGCCAACATCAATGGCCTATACAAAATGAATATCACATCCATATGAGCCAACACTTGTGGCTAAACTAACATGACACTAAAAAAAAAAACCAAGTCCCTATGCATGGCGTGCTCAAAACATTTAAACTAGCTATATCAAAAGCTTCAGGTGATAGTGTGATCGATGCCTCCTACGTCCCTTGATTCTAGATGCTAGCTTGGCGGCACTATAATAAAATAGCAAAGAGAGGGAGTAAGCATAAAGCTTAGTAAGTTACAAGTAAATAATTAACAACATTAACCATGCATCTCTAAACACATAGCATATTATAAACCAGCACAATATTCTTGATTTAACAATGGTAGATTTACTATATGTTTACTGATTACAAGTATAAGCCAAAAATTACAAGATCGTCCCGAAAATCATTCTCATAGATACAACTTACTCAATTTCGTCCTTACCATTAAGGCATCATAACTAAGCTCATATCTCATGAGTTTTGAGTAAGAACCTATACCACTCACAACATGATTATATCCATTCATATCTTTATCATAAGCTTTAAATAACCCGTGGAATCATTTGGAATACTAAAGGATATCCGGTAAGCCTTGTATAAGAGGGTAAAATGTCAATGCCATGTCCCAGACATGGTCTTCCACTGGCTCACTTGTTGAGGCCGACGCCATGTTCCAAACATGGTCTTACACTAGCTCTCATCTCAATGCTGATGCCATGTTTCAAACATGGTCTTACACTGGCTCATATATCGAGGCCAATGCCATGTCCTAGATATCGTCTTACACTAGCTCTCATCTCAATGCCGATGCCATGTTCCAAACATGATCTTATAGTGGCTCACATATCGAGGCCGATGCTATGTACTAGACATGGTCTTACACTAGCTCTCGTCTCAAGGTCGATGCCATGTTTCAAACATGGTCTTATACTGCCTCACATATCGAGGCTGATTCCATGTCTCAGACATGGTTTTACTCTAGCTCTCGTCTCAATGCCGATGCCATGTTCCAAACATAATCTTACACTAGCTCACATATTGAGGCCGATGCCATGTCCCAGACATGGTCTTACACTAGCTCTCGTCTTAATGCCGATGCCATGCTACAAACATGGTCTTACACTGTCTCACATACCCCTAGTAGCACGACATGGATATCCGATCTATTCCTACGGTTCAACCGGGAGTTTCACTACATCAAATTTCGTCATGCATACTCGAACAAAGTTGAATATTTCATGCAATGTTAATAATTTAATGCACAATAACAATGGAATTGTAATATTTAAGTGTAACTTACCTCAGTATACAAAAAAGTGGGCGACTAGGTCGAATTAGTCTACTAGCTTGGTCTTCCCCCGGTCTAGGTCCGTATTTCGTATTTCTTAATCTAAAATGATAAAATTCACTAATTTGGAAAAATGACCATTTTGCCCTTAGACCTCCACAAAATTATGACTTTGCCCTTAGGCTCATAGAATAATTTTCATCGAATTTCCACATTAACCAAGCCTAGTCAAAACTACTTTAAGTGTATAGCATCTCACAATTTCAATTATTTCACACATTTGCAACCTATTTTATAAACTTCACAAAAATGGTCTTTTTAGGTGTTTTCATGAAAACTCCTTTCACAAAAGTTGTTTATTCAACAACCAAGATTCATTTTCTTCCATAAAATTTCAGCAAACAAGATGTGTACTCAAAGGAAACACCCTAACCTCTCCACCATTTTGCAAAATAGTCCCCCCATTAGTTAGCTTATGCTACAAGGGTCCCAAAAATACAAAAATCATCAAGAAAGACCATCAAAATCACTTATTTGCAACAGTAAAATGTGGCTGAAGTTTTGAAGCTCCAAAACCCTTAAAATGGCTGATATTTTTGGTGGCAAAGAGTAGAAATGAAAAAGATGATAGCCAGTCTTTAGGTTTATTATTTTTTTATCCATTTAGTCACCTAAAATTTGACCATCCATTGAATTAAGGCTCCATGTCCAGCCACTAATATTCTATTGGTCTATTTACTCAATAAGAACCTTTAATGTTGCATAGCTATTTGACACCTTTAGCTAGTAGAACAAAACTTTCGCACTTTATGTGATTTAGTTCTTTTTCGCAATTAAGCAAGCAATCGCTAAAATTAGTTCACCAAAATTTTCATGCACTCATATAATCATGCTATAACACATAAAATAATATTAAAATAATTTCTCTAATCTTGAATTTGTGGTTCTAAAACCACTATTTTGACTAGGCCTAAAACCGGGCAGTTACATTTGGGTTGAGTGCCCTCCTTAATAGTGAGCCACCACTGACAAGCCTTATCCTTCAACAGTGAGACTGCACCCTTTAATTCCTATTCTGAGGTGCAGTCTAAGTCATCCATGATCCTCTTCGTGGCCTTAATCCAGTACTCAACCACATTAGGGGCAACTCCAGTGACATCCCTGAAGAGCTCAGCTCCATTGGACCGAAGTCGTTTTGTAACCAACCCTCGGCCCTCAGATCTAGTATTTGGCCCAACGACCCTCTCCAAAATCCTTAGCATAGCCTTGGACAATACGTTGTCCCCAGCAATACGAACTTAAGACCCAATCTCAGTAGCAGGTGACACTAGCATCTCACTCGTATCCAAATTCGGTATGCTACCCAATGAAGAGGACTCAGCTCGAGCTCTTCTGCGGCCTCTACCTCGGCCTCTAGTACCCCGTCCATATATACCTTGTGTGCTCATTGTCTAATCACATTTATCTGTATTAACAGCTTTATGAATCAGTTGCAATTCCAGTGTTGATTAACAAATGTTTTATGTAAAACAGTATCAGTTATTTAGAGTTCGTTTCGTAAATCGCAGTCTCACTACAGTTTTCAATTTCTCTACAATTTTCAATATACACTAACTAGAGTGTTTTCAGTACAGTTTACTACCTATAGTAGTTTCAGAATATACAATTCATAACAGTTTCAGTTCAAAACAAACCACAGTTTAGAATACTTACAGGATCAGCGTCGTAGACTCGGTGTACCATTTACTTAGTAAAAACATTTCAAATCATTTGGAAATCAATCAATTTTTCAAAAGCCCAATTTTTATAAAATCCATAATCCACAGTTGAGTTTTTCAACCTGACTCTGATACTACTAAATGTAACACCCCAAACCCGGCCTAGATGTTATGGTCGAATCTAGCGATGTCACATGGAATGGGGTTTGAAATCGAGATTGAAAAGTTAAAACAGTTCCAATTAATTAGCTTTTATTTAATTCAGAAAAAAGTGAACTAGTTGATTTGCCTTAAAACATGTCTTTTAAGTAGAAGCTTTTGAAACCAATTATTTTACGAAATTGAAAATCTTGGTTTTTAGAAAAAACCGTGTTTTGTTGAGTTGCAATTTAAAAATCCATAAAAATAATATAAAATCCCAATTTAAACCAAACAGTCCAAAGTCCCAACATTACAATAATAAATACCCAAAGATAATACAAAACCAAAAGCTGTAATAAAGCAGTTCAGTAGTGGTGGTCACTATCGAGTGATCTGCTGTACCGATCCGCCTAAGTCTGGGGATTACTTGTACAGATTAAATAGAAAAAGGGGTGAGTTTTCGTAAACTCAGTGTGTAATCCCTACAGTAAACATACATACGGATACACATCAGAAAATAATCAATTACAGTCTGTGGCCTGAGCCCATTACAAGATTCAGTTTGGGCCTTGGCCCATTCAGATACAGTCTCAGATACAATTAGGGCCTTGGCCCATCTCAAATATAATATGACATAGCAGAAAATTACCAGCCTCTACACCACATCTCCGTCCATCCCTGCACACCATCTGGGATTAAATCAACCCACCCATCCCTACACACCATGCTGTACCGAAATACGGCACATAATCAGAAATTTGTAGCAGAGCTACCAGATAACAGGCATAATAGCCTTTCAGACACTTCCTCTAGATAACAATAACCCACCCCGATGCAATGCAACAAACAAAAGATGTCATGCTATTATGTAATTACAGTACATACATTCAGATATCATAATTCATGCTCGGTACAAAAATCAGAAAGATAGATCACTCATATAGGGGTCTAAGTAGGGCTTACCGACCCTTTAGTAGGTCCATAGTCAACTTGGGCGACCTGTGCAGCCTTAGACAACTTTTAAAAAAAATGGACTCACACGCCCGTGTGGTCCACACGGCCCAAATTGGCCTTGGCAGTGTGATTCATTTTTAATGTAACGCATGCTAGCTAAATATTCATATATGTTTTCACTATTTACTTATATGTTCATTCAAAGCTGTCTACTTGAGTCATTGTCACTAGATTATTTATATCTTGAGCAACAGAATTCCAAATTAAGATCTGATTGATTTTTTGAAACTAGACTCAAATACCTTTCTACCATAAAATTCATAATTTATAGTTTATCAAATAAGTACAATAAAATCTTCAAATTTATCCCTATTCTGCTGTTTCACAGCTTCAACCTCTCCTTACTAAAAATTATTTATCTCTTAGTATGGAATTTAGATGATGTTTATGTTTATTTCTCTTGAAAATAGACTCATTAAGGATTTAAAAATATAAATTTAAGCCCCTAATTATTTTTTTTACAATTGTTGATGATTTTCCAAAGTCAGAATAAGGGAACCCAAAATCATTCTGATATTGTCTCACAAAATTTATTATATCTCATAATTTACAATTCCATTGCTTGCAATGTTTCTTCCATTAAAAACTAGACTCAATAAAATTTAATTTCATATTTTATTCAACATTTAACTCAATTTCCATTATTTTTGATGATTTTTCAAATTTAGACTACTATTGCTGTCAAAAACTATTTTAGTGCAAAATGTTGATTTCCAAGTTTATAACAGCCTTATTTCCTTTCTCTACAATTTTCCGCATCATTTTCTATTATTTCTCTTATTTCTCGATAGCAAGCAGTTTTGGCTTTTCGTTGAGTCTCGTTTTTTGCATTTCGGGTACACATCTGATATCGATTCGCTGTGCAAAGTAACCCGAGCCTTCAAAAACGTATGTTTGACCAATATATCCCTTAATTAATTACATGATTTGTCCATCAAACCAAATATCCCCAACATAAAACTCGAGAAACTAAACCAACAAAGATTTGAAAACTTACTGCGACGAATCTGATAACCAGTTGTCTCTACACACTGAAATATCTGCTTAAAACCTTTGAATGGAACCTAACCTAGAGTAAAATGAACCCTTTGTTAATTGCCTAATCGAAATACGATAACTAAGGGGAAAATTTTGACTTGCCGAAACAGATGAAGTCGAAAGTTGCACCCAAAGAGATGGCTCATAAAAAATACAGAAATGAAAAGAGTAGGAAAAAGAGAAGAGAATTTCAGCTATAGAGCAAGAGATGAACCGATCAAGAAAACGAAAAGAGAGGGGAAAGGGAAGAAACAAGATTCGGCCAAAGGGGAACAAAAACCAAAAGTGAAAAAGAATGTAGAAGAAACGGCAGAGGAACAAAAGTCTAACATAAAAAAAAATTTTGGGAAAAAAGGAAAATAGAAAACTAATGAGAAGAAAATCTTATTTTGATAACTTCTCCCCAATTATCACTTATAAACACTCCCTATTAGCCTACTAAAACACAACTACTTAGCAGTCCAGTTTAATTTGAACTCCACCAAGCCACACATTTCAAACAAAAATTAATTCCCCTGCTTGCATAGGGACTCAAACACGGGACCTCCTACACACTAACACTCTGCTTAACCACCAGACTAGCAGGCCCATTCTGATATATTTTTACCAAAAATCAAATAAAATCCTACTGAACAAGAGTAAGGCCTAATTCATTCAAAATACCAAAATTTACCCAAGTGAAGGCTTGTACTTTAGACCTCCCAAACACTCCCAAAACACATAACCACTAAAGCTGACAAATATTTGTGTCAGATTTTTAAAATAACGAAAATAGAAGTTTTGGAGCGTTACATTGACCATCCGTCTATAGGTGAAAAGCAATGCTAAAATGTAGCTTTGTACCTAGAGCTTCTTGTAACTTCTTCCAAAATCGCGAGTGGATCTTGGATCTCTATCGAAATAATAGAAATAGGTACCCTGTGTAATTGAATAACCTCTGAAATGTACAACTCTGCAAGCTTGTCAATTGAATAATCCATTCGTACCAAAATGAAATGAGTCGATTTTGTCAATCTGTCAACTATAACCCAGATCGCATCTTTCTTTCTTGGAGTTAAGGGCAATCCTGAAACAAAATCCATAGTCTCTCTATCCCATTTCCACTTGGGAATCATAATAGGCTGTAATAAACCTGAGGGTACTTGATGCTCAGTTTTGACTTGCTGAGAAATCAAACATTTCAAAACAAATTCTGAAATATCATATTTCATGCCGTGCCACCAATAAAGTTGTTTCAAATCATTATACATTTTCATGCTTCCCAGATGAATACATAAATAACTACTATGTGCTTCATTCAAAATCATCTGAATCAACTATAAATTTCTTGGAACACATATTTGGCCTCTGAATCTTAAACAATAATCAGAATCAACTTAAAACTCTGAACCAAGGTTAGAATCATATTGAGCTCATTTTGCTAACATTTCATTATCAACTTTCTAAGCTTTGCAAATTTGCTGTAAAAATAATGGTCTCATTTTCAACTCAACTACAACCGAGCCGTTGTTAAATAGAGTCAACTGAGTATTCATTACATGAAGAGCAAACAAATATTTTTGGCTTAATGCATCAGAAACAACATTTGCTTTTCCTAGATGGTAGTCAATCACTAGTTCATAATCTTTTAGCAATTCTAGCCATCTTCGCTGTGGCAAATTCAAATCTTTCTGAGTCATCAAATATTTCAAACTCTTGTGATCAGAATAAACATGGCATTTCTCACAAAATAGATAATGGTGCCAAATCTTCAACGTAAACACAATGGCTGCTAACTCTAAATCGTGCGTCGTGTAATTCTTTTCATGCAGTTTCAACTGTCCTGAGGCATAAGCTATAACTTTTCCTTCTTGCATCAAAACACAACCCAGACCATTCAACGATGCATCACTGAACACTACAAACTCTTTAACCGATTCTGGTTGTACTAACACTAGAGCTTCAGTCAAAAGAGCTTTCAGCTGATCAAAACTTTTCTAACATTTCTCAGACCATTCAAACTTTACATCTTTCTGAAGCAATCTCGTCAACAGAGTCGTAATCATTGAAAAGCCTTTAACAAATTGTCTATAATATCCTGCTAGTCCCAAAAAACTAGGGACCTTAGAAACATTTCTCGGAGGCTTCCAATCTATAATCGTAGATATCTTGCTTGGATCGACTCGGATACCAGTGGCTGACACTATATGTCCCAGAAAACCAACCTTGCACAACCAAAATTCATGTTTACTGAACTTTGCTTATAACTGCTTATTATGCATAGTCTGCAATACAATTCTCAAATGATCGGCATGCTCGAATTCATCACTTGAGTAAATTAAGATGTCATCAATGAACACAACTACAAATCAATCTAGGTACAGTCTGAAAATCTGGCTTATTAAATCCATAAAGATAGTAGTTGCATTTGTTCCGAAAGGTATAACTAAAAATTCATAATGACCATACCTCGTTCTAAAAGCTATCTTTGGCACATCAGAGTCTCTAACTTGAAACTGATAATAACCCGATCTCAAATCTATCTTTGAAAACACTATAGCCCCTTTTAATTGATCAAACAAATCATCTATTCTTGGAAGAGGATATTTATTCTTGATCGTCACTTTGTTAGGCTGTCGGTAGTCTATACACATTCTCATCGTACCATCTTTCTTTTTCACAAACAACACGGGAGCACCCCAGGGTGAGAAAATCGGTCTTGCAAACCCTCTGTCGGTTAATTCTTACAATTGAGCTTTTAATTCCTTTAACTATGTCGGAGCCATTCTGTACAGAGTTATCAATATTGGTGTAGTTCCTGGCACTAACTCAATGCCAAACTCAACCTCTCAGATCGGTGGTAAACCCGGTAACTCTTAAGGAAACACACCCGAATATTCACACATAATAAGCAAAATAAACTTCGTAACCTTTCTTACATATTTCTGAGCTAACATCGATGAAATCACTGCTGCTGAACCATTCAGATCATCTAACTCAATCCGGATAATCCCATTATTCTGACATCTTAGATCAATCGTCATTCGTTTGCAATTCACAATAGCATCATGCAACATTAGCCAATCTATACCCAGAATTATATCAAATTCATCAAATGGTAACAACATTATATCAGCTAGAAAACAAAAATCCCAAATCATCAATGGATAGTTCTTGCACACTTTATCAACCAACACACACTTACCTAAGGGGTTCGATACCCTAATTACAAATTCAGTAGACTCTACAAGCAAAGTCTTACTGGATACTAAATTCACACATATATACGAATGAGTTGATCCTGGATCTATCAATGCAATAACTTTAGTATCATAGAGAGTAAAAGTACTGATGATAACATCTAGAGATGAAGCTTCTTTGCAAGCGCGAATAGCATAGGCTCGTACAGGTGATCTTGCTTCTGACTTCATAGTAGAATCTTTAGTTGTTCTTTAGCTACCACTCACATTTCCCATGTTTCTGGGTAGTTTACCTCTAGTTACAGTAACTGTGTTTTGTACTGTATCTTGCTCAGCCAACTCACGATAGTTACGAATGAAATGATCTAATGATACACATTTAGAACAGGCTCGATCATTCAATCTACAATCACCGAAATGTCATTTCCCATACTGTTTACATTCAGGTCGGTTTTGTCTCACACTGCCAACATTGGCAATAAATGTAGCTTGAGCTTTAGAACTCACAAGTTGCTTTTCTTGATCCCTATTTAAATGTCCACAGATGCATTAGAACAATTAAATGAGTCTCGAACTTTCTTCGATGCAGACTGATAACATTTTCTAGTTGATCTCTTTCTCGAATATCTTGCTTCAAAATCAGCTTTTCTCTTTTCTTTACTAAGATCTTCGGCTTTACAAGCCCTTTCAACTAAAACCCATCAACGAACCATTTAAACATGATTTTCTTAATGGAAACATATTCCCGAGCATACTTGCTTAAACGTACAAATTCTCTTTCGTACTCAGTGACAATCATCCGACCTTGTTTCAATTCTAGAAACTCTTTATGCTTTTGATCGAGAAATCGCTTACTTATATACTTCTTTTGGAACTCAGATTGAAAGAACTCCCAAGTAACATGTTCTCTTGGAACCACATATGTCAACATTTTCCACCAATTATTTCTAAGTAAAGATACCACACATTTGATACATTCTTCAATAGTACAAGACAATTCTTCGAATACTCGAATCGTGTTCTTGAGCTAGAACTTAGCCCTCTCAGCATCATCATCAATGGTAGCCTGGAACTCCTCAGCTTGATGTTTATGAATTTTATCCACTGGCGGCTTGTTCAGCCGTATCAGATCTATGACTTTAGAATTGATAGGGATTTACTGAGGAACAGGTGGGGGTGGAGGTTTTTGAAAAGCCGGATTCGTTCGAACGAACTCCATAAACCACTCATTTATCATCTGGAAGAAGGCTTGCTTAGCCTCTCCCCCTTGACTACTAGATACAGGCCTAGAATCAACCGGCACTGCCCCTTGAGCGGGAGCATGCGTTTTACTTTCCACATCACCAGCTATTACTCTTTCGGGATCCATTTACTATATGAAAACACACTTTAAGCTGTTAGGAATCATCACACTATCACAATTTATATATATGGCATGTATAGCTAGAATCTCACATGTTACGTTAGTATTAGAATCGACTAAATTGTAGCTCTGATACCAATAAAATGTAACACCTCTAACCCGTATCCAACACTGAAATAGGGTTACGAGGCATTACCGATCAATACACATCATTCACATACATTTATGCATTCATAAATAAAAACCATCCAACACATTCACATTATCCCTCATAAGGCTCTACAAGGCCTTAAAACATGCTTAGAAGAGGTTCGAGACTAAACTGATAACATTTGAAAACTTTGGGAAACCTCAAAAATGTTCATGCATTTAAGGGTCACATGCCCGTGTGAACAGGCCATGTGCCTCACACGGCTACCAGACACGCCAATGTCACAAGCTGTGTGAAAACAGGGCATACATATTGACTTGCACCACACGGTCGGAAACACACCCGTGTGCCACGGCCATGCGAAACCTGGAGGGGTTACTGACTTGGGTCACATAGCCGGCCACACGCCTATGTGCCAGCCCGTGTACCACACATGGCCAGTAGACACGCCCATGTGTCTAGACTGTGTCAATCCTGTAGCGTATACTGACCTAAATTCGAAGGGTACCCCAGGAGACACATGGCAATGTAGCATAATCGTGTGTCACACGGCTGAGACACATGCCCGTGTCTCTGCCCGCATGGACAAAAATAGGTTATTTTCAAAGCCAAAATTCCCACCCTTTTTTCCTGCACACTTGGCAACCAAAAATGGTACCAATTCATCATACAATAGGTATCCCAAAATAATCAACTAAATGCACAATTCATACATAATTCAAGCCATTTTGTAATCAACCATTTCACTTTTCAAATCCATAACCAAAACATACCAAATCAATATGCCAAAATCATCAAACTTACATGACTTCTAAATGCATTTCCTTATCATCTTAACATCTATTTCATGCTTAAAATCATACCATTTTGTCATCTCAAAACCAAGCCACCACATGACATCTTTCCAACTGTGACACCCCTAAAGTGACCCTAGTCGAAAAGTGGTTTCGGGACCACTAAACCGAGTCATAAAGATAATTATCCGTCATAGTTGATGCTCATTATATGTACATATGCATGTGTGAAAATTTCATGTTTGAATTTTGTTAATGGTAAGTGAATTTTATCAAATAGGACTTATGTGAGAAAATTTGGAAATGTGCTAGGCAAATGTAAAGTGGCCTAATAATGCATGTTGTGAAATGATGGGTTTGCATGTCAAATTCCCCACTTTAGAGGAAGTGGCCGGCCATGAGGGTATGGGATACAAAGCATATGCATTTTGTATTAATATTATAATGACTACATGGTTTTATAATAGGAAATAAGTATTAAAAAAAACATATTAAAGACATTTTATGCTAATATGTGTGGGAAGAATAATAAAATATGAGGGGAGTGGGAGGAGAAACCAAAGTTGTCTCCCCCTTACTCCCCATTGCCGTGACTAGAGAAAGGGGAGGAAAAACAAAATTCTTCCTTTGTTGTTCAACATGGCCGAATGGAAGGAAGAAGAAGAGGGGAAGTTCGGCCAAGGTGGTTCTTGAGATTAAGGTATGTTCAATGTTGCTTTTGGAGGTTTACACATCCTTTGGAGGGTTAGCCTACTTCTATTTATCTCATGGATGAAATTAGAGTTGTTGGAGAGTTAGGATTCGGCTAAGAGGCTTCAAAATTTTAGTTGATGCCTTGATACTACTAGCATGTTAGCTATATGGATGTGTTAAATTACTTGAAATGCTAGATAAATTTGAACTCCCTACCAAATTCTTTAGGCAACCCATGTTAGAAATTTCGGTATTGAGATGTCTAGATCTTTCGGCCATTGTAGCTACGGAGGAATAAAGTTTTTGTTTCTTGTTAAATTGGATGAATCTTGTTGTATGAGTGCTTAAACAAACTATGATTAAATGGATGCATAAATTCAAAGTGGGAAGAAATGGGCTATTATATTTGATGCTAATGCCGAATACGAAGATGATGAACTTGAATAAATAATATTCAGCTAGCATCATAAGTTATGAAATATTAAGTAGATGATATAATTGATTGATGAAGCGGCTAATAAGGATTTCTAATGAAATTGTTGCCAAGGCCGAATGTATCATGAAGTAAATTTGTTAGATTTATCTCAAGAGCCTAGAGGATCAAAGTTGGATAAGGGAAAGGAAAAAAGTGATCGAAGAGCCGTCGTAATCGTTCGGCAACTTCCGAGGTAAGTTTTAAGTGTTTAAACGTTGAGTAAATTCAATTATAATAGGACATGATGAGCTGATTTAATAAGATATGATGTGGCCATGATATGTTCTAAGCTCAAATGGTAAGTTCTTAAGTGTTTGAGCTTGGGAATTTAAAGGTAATTTGAAATAGTCTGCTTCGGACAGCAGCAGTAACGTGACTTTAGAAAATCACCATAAATTTATGGACTTGAATTAGAGGCTGAATGAGACATGAAATTAAAGCTTAATGAGTCTAGTTTCTTATAAAAGAAACCGTGTAAGCAAAGGAATTTCCGATAATGAGATATTTAAAGTTGTGTGAGACGGTGTCAGAATGACTCCGAAATCCTCTGTTCTGTATTTAGAAAATCATTATAAATTGTACAAAAATGGTTATAAGATAAAATTTATATGCTTAGACTCCTTAATGAGTATAGTTTCAAATAAAATCAAATAAAACACATTTTGAATTCTGTAAAATGAGAAATTTGATTCGTAGTGAAGAGTGGTCAGATTAGTCAAACAGTTGAACAGGGGAAACTTTAAGAAAAATCTGGTATTTATTGGCCAAACCTAAAATTCTGGAAATTTTATGGATGGAAGATATACGAGTCTATATTCAGGAAAAATTAACGGAAAGTGATTTGGAGTTTTGTAGCTCCAGTTATAAATGATTTAGTGACTATTTCTCAGGAAAAACAGCTTGTGCTGAATTTGAGATTGTGTTGTAAACCTTGATAAACTTGTTCTAGTTGCTCATAAGCTATCGATTAAACCCATACGTGAATTCTAAATTGTGATATTGGAAAATGATAGATGTAGATTCAGCCAAGAGAGTGTATATATGTAATAAGGCCTAATAGCCGATGTGATGAATGTGAAAGTGTATGTATATGTGATAAGGTCTAATGGCCGATGTGATGAATGTGAAAGTGTATGTATATATGTAATAAGGCCTAATAGCCGATGTGATGAATGTGAAAGTGTATATGTGTGATAAGGCCTAATAGCCGACGTGATGAATGTGAAAGTATATATGTGTGATAATGTGAAAGTGTATATATGTAATAAGGCCTAATGGCCGATGTGATGAATGTGAAAGTGTATATATGTGATAAGGCCTAATGGCCGATGCGATGAATGTGAAAGTGTATATATGTGATAAGGCCTAATGGCCGATGCGATGAATGTGAAAGTGTATATATGTGATAAGGCCTAATGGCCGATGTAATGAATGTGAAAGTGTATATATGTGACAGGGCCGAGTGGCCAACGTAATGGATGTGAAAGTGCATAAATGTGATAAGTCCCGAAAGGCATTTGTGTCAGTACTATATTCGGGTTAAAACCCCGCAGGCTTTATGCGAGAATATTATCACTGATTAATGTCCTTAAGCTTCGTGCTTGTACTATATCCGAGCTCTAAAGACACGATGACTACGTGTGGGGATTTTGTCCAGGTAAGACCCGATAACTTCGTGTGGAGATTATGTCCGGGTAAGACTTCGTAATAAGAATTGCTTATAAATATATTCAATGCGAAAGGTTAAACAGGTATGTACTTCAAGTTTATATGTGAGCTTGATTTGCACTAAATCATAAGGTAGTTATGTGATGCATACGAAAGCAATCTATGAGACTATTCCTATGATTATGTGACATCGGATCAGTGTGAGAGGTGATGTGAAATCATACGATATATCTATGTCACATGAGCTCACTTTTATGTGAAAGTTTATCTGCCTATTGTATATGATGAGATGTGCAGATTCGGTAAAGGGATGGTATGCCCGAAGGAAGAGTGAAATAAAAATACGAACAACTATGTTATAATTTGATTGTTATCTGTTGACACTGCTTAAAACTTACTAAGCATTGTAATGCTTACTCCGTTTACTCTGTTTCCTCTGTTTTATAGATCTCATTGCGAAGCTACAGGCTCAGGGATCGTTAGCAACTAGTCACATTATCACTATCCACTGTTTGGTACTGCTATGTTTCGGATTGTCTTATGGCATGTATAAAATAGACTAGTAGCGGAAGAATATTTTGGTTAATGTATATAGCCATGCGAAAATGGCTTATATATGTTTGAGCATAATGTTATAATCATTTGGTATGGAATGGTTAATCGCTATCATGATTTGTGCTATTTATGCTAAAAGGGCTAGTTGAATCATGGAAACTATGAAATAGGAAAAGTCTACCTTAAAGGCAGATGCTCGCAGCAGCAGTGATGTAGATTTAGAAAATCACTAAAACTAGTAGGATTGGAATTAAATAGTGAATAAATTATGTAAAAGAACCTTGATGAATCTATTTTCATAGGAAAGTAACGAAATGATCATATGGATAGTATGTTAAGAGATATTCAGGTTCTTGTGAGAAAGGGCCAGAACGGTTTCTGGATTCCCTGTTCCGACTTTGGAAATTCATTATAAATTAACCAGAGATAATTAGGAGTCATGCCATATATGTATGGATTCCTATCTGAGTCTAGTTTCTATAGAAACAAACGGCATCAGTATTGAAGCCATGTGCAGGGAGATATCCAAGTCGTAATGCGCAAAGGTCAGTGTAGTCAATCCCTGTAACATGGGAGACTTTGACTAATCAACTGTACTAATTGGCCTGATCAAAAATTCTAGAAAAAACATATGTAGATGGGCATATGAGTCTAGTTTCAGGGAAAAATTACGAAACTGATTTTCAAGTTGTGAAACTCAAGATATGATTTTTAAAGCGACTAGTACGCAGATTGGCAGTGTCTGGGAAATTTTTTTTTTATAAGTGGTTAAAGTCTGCTAACACCTCGTGTTCGACTCCAGTGACGGTCTCGGGTTCGGGATGTTACACCAACATTAATACACCAATTGACAAATAGCTATACTAGTAAACATATAACCATCATAAAATATTCCAAAACATAAGACCATATATATATACATCACATATGTCATTTATCAAACACATAATTCAAGCCAACTTGAATGGCCATATACACCATCTTTTACAAGCCAAATCTCATTGCTACAATCATAACTCAAAACATACCAATATGGTCTATACATGTCATATACCATATATACAAAGTTTCAAAAATACCAACAAGATGATCGATAGTGTGATAACATTTCCCGATGATCCCCAAGTCCAAGCTAGCTTTGATTATCTATAAAACAGGGAAAGAACACACAAAGTAAGCTTTAAAAGCATAGTAAGCCATATACAAATAAAGTCATCATATGAAAATTTGCATATCAATTCAAATATGCTAAGCATAGCTAAACACATTCAAGTTCACAAACCTCTATCATTGTACACATATTCAATATCATAGTTGAATTCATCAAATACTTCCCTTTTCAATACTTGTATAAATCTCATACATACCTGAGTCATTTAACTCATTCACACATTCTTTCTTGACTTGACTTTGCCCATTGAACCATTCGGAATCGTTAAGGATACTCGAAAATCACAATAGCTCTTACAAAGGCATATCCCAGATATGGTCTTACATGTCGTCACATATCGATGCCACTGTTCCAGACAGCGTCTTACAGGAAATCGAATAATGGTGCCAATGTCCCATACATGGTTTTAACGTAATCACAATACAATGCCAATGTCCCAGACATGGTCTTACCTATAATCACATCTCGGTAACCTAATGTCATTACATTTGTATCCTATACTATTCCTAAGTTCGTACGTGATTTTCGGATGTCGTAACTCTATCGATTCTAGCTTGTATTTGCTCGTTCAACATTCATAACAATTAAATGAAAATTAAACATGTATAATTCAATTTAAAGATATTTATTTGCATATGAACTTACCTCGTAGTCAGAATAGAAGGACTGGATCGACTATTCGATAACCTTCGATTTTCCCCGATCTAAATCCGATTTCTTTCTTTCTTGATCTATATACAATCAAAATTAACTCTTTTATTCATCAACACATTTAGTTTAATCCACAAACACATATTTGGGCATTTTTACACTTTAGCCCCTAAAGTTTCATATTTTTACAATTTAGTCCCTATTTCATATATACAAAAAAATTCATGAAATTTCATTAAACCCAAGCATAGCCGAATTTCATATAAGTCCCAAGCAACCCATATTTTTCATTTATTCACACTTTTAACCCCACATTTTCATCTTTTCACAATTTAATCCCCAATACGCATTTTTACTCAAAATCACTTTACAAAACATAGACATCCATCACTAAGCTTTCATAATTCATCATCAAGCATTCAAAAACACATGAATTCATCAATCACAACTTTCAAAACATTAAGCAGTTTTGCAAATTAGTCCTGGGATTTCAAATGTTGAATTATCGTAGAATCATTGTTAAACAAGTCCGAAGTCTCGTATTCACAATTTATGCAATATCAAAACATTTTAAATAGGCTAGTAATGAAATTTATCACATAAAAACTTACCTGGATTCACAATAATGATGTAATGAACCGACTAATCAGATACTTTATTTTTCCCTCGATTAAGATTCGAATTTTGTTTTTCTTGAGCTATATGTAATCAAATTTAGCTTATTTAAGTACTTCACTATTCAATTTAATCCAAAACACTTATTAAAGCACATTTAGAGTTTTGCCCCAAATATTTCATAACTTTTAAAATTTAGTCCTTATTTCATAAAAACATAAACTAATGCAATTCAACCACAACCCTGCTAGCCGGATTTCAATTAGGTCCCTAGTAGCCCATATTTTACATTTATTTCACATTTTAACGTCAAAGTTCCACATTTCATAATTTAATCCCTAATTTGCATTTTCATTAAAAATCACGTAACAGAACTTGTATAACTATCATCAAACATTCAAAATCTGTCAGTAAACATAGAAAAACTCATGTATTCATCAATGGAAACATTCAAAATCTTTAACAGTTTTCCAAAATAGTCTTTAGGCTACCTAGACCTAGCTGCAACGATATCAAAAATGTAGAAATCATTCAAAACAGGACAAAAACAGACTTAGAATTAAAACATGAAGTAGCCGAATCTTAAAACCCTAAATATGGCTTCCTTTCTCCTTTAAAATTGGCAAGGTTGAAGATGAATACAAATTTCATGGCTTTGATTTATTTTAATACTATTTTAATTTACTTATCAATAATAATTTACTATATTAACCTTAACATTAACCAATAAAAACACTTAATATATGCCCAAAATTGTCCATGTAACGCCCCAAATTTGGGCCTAGAAGTATGAGGTTTTGAGTAGCGGTGCAGTTAGGAGACTGCACATAAATATTTAATTATACAGGAAAGTGACACAATTGAGTGTTTGGCTTAGTGGTTCTATGCTCTGGAAGTGTCTGGAGGTCATGGGTTCAAGTCTTGGCTTCCACAAAGTTTTGGTTTTTAAGGATAAAACCCCTATTTTTGGTCAGTAGGGTTATAAATAAGATTTCGCAAGGTATGACACAAGAAAGCATGAAGTCTAGTGGAAGTGGCATTACAAGTGTGGCAAGGAGGTCTAAGGTTCGAATCGCTGCTTGCACAAATGAGGATTGTTTTTGCCAGTGGCTTTGAGAGGAAGTTTTGTTTGACTGAAACTCCAAGAATTTGAACTGGTTTGAATAGTATTGTTGTCGGTTGAATTTGAGGAGTAAAAAGGGGGAGCTTTAGAATGTTTGAATTGGTGGACGGGAGGAAATTTAAGAAAAATTTGTGGAGGGGATCAAGGAGTAAGGGAGAGAGAGTTGGTTACCGAAAATAAATCTCTTCTTGTGCAAAATTCGGTCACTTGTGCTCTTAGTGCCGTAACAGTTTTGTAGTTTTAGGGGTTTTCTGAACGATTATCTTTTGCTCTTTCATTTTCGGGTATTGTTCTTTTGGTGGCCAAATATCAGTTGTGACCACTTGGGTATTTTGGATTGCTCTTCTTTATCGTGTTTTCTTAGGTGGCTTCTCCTATTTTTCCCCATCCTTCTTCTCTTGAATATTTCCATTGTTCTTTTCTTTGCTCACATTGGTTTTGTGTGCCGAACACTTTCCCTTCTGTAGCCAAACTTTGTTTTGTTCTATCAATCTTCTTCCTAGTCTCTATTGCTGACTCTCTTCTACTTCTATCTATTTGCTTTTCATCCAATCACTTTTGCATTGGCAAGGCATCAGTTGATAAGTTTCTATTGACTACATTTTTCAGCTAGTTTTTCTTTTCTCCTTAAATGTCATTTTTATCCCTTCTTCCTTTGATCATGGTATTTGTTGTTTTAGGTTGTAGTATCACTTGTGGAGTGAGAGAGTTTGTTTGGATTCTAAGAAAAATCGTAATCTTTCTCTCGTCTCTCATTCTAAGGTAACACTGTTCGTTGGTGTTTTATTAATTCAGGCACTTTGGTTTGAGGTTTTTGATCTTGGCCGAATGTCCATGTCTCTTAGGGTGGTTATGCGATATTTAATCCATGTGTAAGAAATATGTTCAAGGGGTTTGCTGTCATGCATATAATCATCAAGTGACTAATATCAATTTTCGTCGGCGTTTTAAGCGAGCTATAACCGTAATAGGCCATGTTAGGTCGAGTTGGGCCGTATGGGCCCAATGGGCTTGTGGGCCCTAGATGTGTAAAACTCACCAATAGGTGGTAAAATGTTGGACCGACCGTGTCACTCACATGACTTGGATCGAAATTGGGCTTGGTGGACCAATGGGTTGTGTGGGCCTATGGGCCTGCTTCAATGGGCTTTGGTGCCCAATTGCACTGTTTGTTTCCTAAAGGTTGTACGGGTTGCATAAGACGACTGTGAACCTACTGATGGGTCAGTAAGTGTACTTAGACCCTGATTGATGAAATCACCGTCATGCCCCCGAAGGGCAAAATCATTAAAATGCCCCTACATGTTATATGAATGTTATTGTATGACATTTATGATATGTTTGCATTCATGTGATATTATGCTACATGGGGGAATGGAATCATTGAGTTGGAGGAGGTATATGATTTGTTAGGGTTGCATGGTCGCTTGACGACTGTGGATCCACCGACGGCTTAAAGCCGTTATGTGATTGGCAGCTCTGCTGCGAAATTAGTTAACGCCGCAACTGGTGCTACAATAGGAGTGTAGGGATGGGTGGGTCGATTCAATCCCCATAGGAGTGTAGGGTTGGACGAGATATGGAGTGCAGGGTTGGTTGGGTATTTGTGCATTGCATAATCTAATTCTGATTGTGACATTGGATTAGCCCAACTGAGGCTACTACTGGCCAAGGCCCAAGTTTTTGTGACGCATGCTTTATGATTGATGAGGGTTGTACACACTGAGTTTTCGTAAAATCACCCCCTCTTTTAAAATTTTCAAGTAATCCTTTGTAGGCGGTTCGACGTTTGGGGGCATTCGGAGGTGGCCACACTACGAACAGCTTCAAATTTTCGTATTACCTTTACAATACTTAAATTACTTCCGCTTTGGGTTTTTGATGTAATAAGGTATTTCTCTATTTTTCTAGCTTTTAATTTGGATTTTTTAACTATTATGATTTATTTTTGTTAAAGGTAGAGTGCGGTTTTCCAAAATGATATATGTTTTCAAAACATCACGTTTTCACAATATTGTTGAAATGCTTCCACAAAAAAACATGTTTTTTTCAAAGTTAGGCTGGTTTAAAATGGCTAAAAAATAATTAAGTTGACTTTAACAAAGGGACTTTTATCTTTCAAGCGAGATTTATTAATAAGGCTAAGTTTTTCGAAAAAGTATTTAACGTGACACGCCAGATTCGGCCATAATGTCTAGGTCGGGTTTGGGGTGTTACATTTAGTTGTATCAGAGCCATGTTGCAAAACTCGACTGGGAAATGGGCCTTAGTTTTTAGATTTAAAATTTATTTACAAATGATTCTGAAGCATTTTGAAGGATTTTTATTGTGTGGTTCACTGAGTCTCCGGCGTCAAACCAAGTAAGTTATCTTGATACTGAAATTTGTTTTAAACTGTTATACTATAGATTGTTTCTGGGCTTACTTTAGATGATAGACTATAGTGAGACTCTTTAGCTAGAGTAAACTGAGAAACTATAGGAAACTAAAACTGTAACGAGCCTGCATTGCAAAACCAACTCTTAACTACTACTGTCATAAAACATCTGCTTAATTACTAAAACTATGAGTTAAATTGCATAAAATTTCTTAATCAGATTATACACGAGATGATAATGAGCACTAGAAAGGGTGCAAGAGGCTGCGGCAGAGGTTGTGGAAGTGCTAGGGCTGGATCTTCGGCATCAGGTCACATGCCCAACGTTGAGGCAAGAGAAGCACCGGCTTCACCGGTACCCGAGATAGGATAGCATGATTGAGCACCTAGGGACGACACATTGTCCCAAGCAATGTTAAGGATTCTAGAAAAGGTCACTGGGCCCAACATTGGTAATGGGAGCCGAGGGTCGATTTCTAAGAGACTCCGATCGAATGGAGCCAAGATATTCAATGGTATCGCGAGAGTAGCATCGAATGTGGTCGAATATTGGTTGGAGGCCACTAAAAGAATAATGGATGTCCTAGATTGCACTTCCGACCAAAAACTAAATTGAGCAGTGTCGCTGCTACAAGAGGAAGCTTACCAATGGTGGCTTACCGTGAAAGAAGGCACTCAGCCCGACCGGATAACCTGAGAGTTCTTCAAATCAGTGTTTCAAGGGAAATGCATGGGTGCAAGCTATGTGGATGCCCAGAGGAAGGAATTCTTGAACTTGACTCAGGGAGACCAATCTGTGGCAGAGTACGAGGCAGAGCTGTTATGGCTCAGTCGGTATACTAAAGGAATAGAGGCAACAGATTATGAACGTTGTGTTCGGCACGAAGATGGCCTCAGAGACAGTCCCCGGGTACTGATTTCTACTTAGAGGAAACGAGATTTCGCAGCATTGGTGGAGAAAGCAAAAATTACTGAAGATGTAAAGTGCACTGAGCGCCTAAATCGGGAAAGAGAAAGGGGTAGAAATAAAAGGGATTTTGAGCCCTCCAATAGCTATCAGAGGCCTAAGAGAAGGGCCAGAGTGGATGGGCCGGTCAGAGTAGGGCCCCCTGTTGCTACTACTGGGTTACCACATTGTGCTATTTGTGGAAAAAGTCATGCAAGAGAGTGCTGGAGGAGAACAAGAGCCAGTTTGAGTTGTGGTTCCATGGAGCATCGTCTCAGAGAGTTTCCTAGGAGACTGGGTCAGAGGCAAGTCTTTGGTAGAGGTAATGTACAGCCACCGAGGGGTGGGCAGCAACCGCCTAGAGGTTGTGGTCAAGCCAGGGGTGGAAACGGTTTGGGTCGTGGAGCACCAGGAAGAGCTTCTGATCATACTGAGGCAAGGTAGTCAGCTTTGGTCTATGCCGCACGGCACCGAGAGGACGAAGACGCACTAGATGTGAATATTGGTACGTACTTTATCCATAGTGTGCTATTTATCTATTTTGAAATTAGAATTAGACTGCACAGCAGAAGCATAGTGGTGTAACCTGGGTTGGGCAACTATTGGATAGTTGGAAATTTCAAGGACGAAATTTTCTTAAAGGGGTAGAGTTGCAAGGCCCCGAATTTGGGCCTAGAAGTATGAGGTTTTGAGTAGGGGTACAGTTAGGAGACTGTACATAAATATTTAATTGTGCAGGAAAGTGACACAATTGAGTGTTTGGCTTAGTGGTTGTGTGCTCTGGAAGTGTCTAGGAGGTCATGGGTTCAAGTCCTGGCTTTCACAAAATTTTGGCTTTTATGGATAAAAACCCTATCTTTGGTCAGTACGGTTATAAATAAAATTTGGCAAGGTATGTCACAAGAAAGCATGTGGTCTAGTGGAAGTGGCGTTACAAGTGTGGCAAGGAAGCCTGAGGTTCGAATCCCTGCTTGCGTAAATGGGGATTATTTTTACCAGTGGCTTTGGGAGGAAGTTGTGTTTGACCGAAACACCAAGAATTTGAACTGGTTTGAATAGTATTGTTGTTGGCCAAATTGGGGGAGTAAAAAGGGGGATTTTTCAAATGTTTGAATTGGTGGACGGGAGGAAATTTAGGAGAAATTCGTGGAGGGGATCAAGGAGTAAGGGAAAGGGAGTTGATTACCGAAAATAGGTCTCTTCTTGTACAATATTCGATCATTTGTGCTCTTAGTGTCGTAAGAGTGTTGTAGTTTAGAGGTTTTCTGAACTATTATCTTTTGCTCTTTCTTTTTTGGGTATTGTTCTTTTCGTGGCTGAATATTAGTTGTGACCACTCGAGTATTTTGGATTGCTCTTCTTTATCGTGTTTTCTTAGGCAGCTTATTCTCTTTTTCCCCATCCTTTTTCCTCTAGATTATTGTCGTTGTTGTTTTCTTTGCTCACATTGATTTTGTGTGCCGAACACTTCCCCTTCTGTAGCCAAACTTTGTTTCGTTCTATCAATCTTCTTCCTAGTCTCTATTTTCGATTCTCTTCTACTTCTCTCTCTCTCCCTTTCATTCAATTACTTTTGGTTAGTAAGGCATCAGTTGGTAAGTTTCTATTGACTCTGTTTTTTTGCTAGTTTTCCTTTTCTCCCTAAATGCCATTTTTATCACTTCTTCCTTTGATCATGGTACTTGTTATTTTGGGTTGTAGTATCGCTTGCAGAGGGAGGGAGTTCTTTTGGATTCTAAGAACAATCGTAATCTTCCTCTCGTCTCTCATTCTAAGGTTACACTGTCCATTGGTGTTTCATTAATTGAGGCACTTTGGTTTGGGGTTCTTGATATTTGCCAAATGTCCATGTCTCTTGGGGTGGTTGTGCGATGTTTAATCTTTGTGTAAGTAGTATGTTCAACGGGTTTGCTATCATGCAAATAATCATCAAGTGAATAATATCGATTTTTGTCGATGTTCTAAGCGGGCTGTAACCACTTTCCTTCAAGCAATGTGTTAGTAAGTAGTCTCTTGGAACAAGTTTCAGTTAGGGTTCTTTTAAATGCGCATATTAGATTTTAACCGAAGGTTCTATTGTGTTAGGTGGAGTGCGTGGGCTAAGTCATTCGTTTTCGCAACCAGGTGTGTACATACACCACCTTAACTCTAGATCAGCAAATCTCGAAATGTCGAAATACCGAAATGCCAAAATGCCTAAAAGTCAAAAAACTGAAAGAACAGCAACGGGTACTACACGAGCATGCAAATGCACATGTGGAAAATCTGATGCGATAGTAGAGGCCACCATGAGGGAGCTCATAGGCTATCGCCATAATGGGCCATGTTGGGCCGAGTTGGGCCGTACGGGCCCGTGGGCCCTAGATGTGTAAAACTCACCAATAGGTGGGAAAACGATGGACTGGCCATGTCACTCATATGGCTTGGATCGAAATTGGTCTTGGTGGGCCAATGGATCGTGTGGGCTTATGGGCCTCCTTAAATGGGCTTTCGGTCCAATCGCACTGTTTGTTTGCTAAAGGTTGCACGGGTTGCGCAAGACAATTGTGAACCTACTTGTAGGTCAGTAAGTGTACTTAGACCCCGATTTATGAAATGACAGTTATGACCTCGAAGGGAAAAATGACTACAATGCCCTTACATGTTATATGAATGTTATTCTATGCCATTTACGATATGTTTGCATTCATGTGATATTATGCTGCATGGGGGAACAGAATAATTGATTTGGAGGAAGTATATGATTTGTTAGGGTTGCATGGTCGCTTGACGACTGTGGATCCATCGACAACTTAAAGCCATTATGTGATTAGCAGCTTTGCTGCAAAATTGGTTAGCGCCACAACTGGTGCTACAACGTAGTGTAGGAATGGGCAGGTCGATTAAATCCCCACAGAAGTATAGGGTTGGATGGGATACGGAGTGCAGGGTTGGTTGGGCATTTGTGCATTGCATAATCTAATTATGATTGTGACATGGGCTCAAGTCCAACTAAGGCTACTACAGGCTAAGGCCCAAGTGTCACCTTATTGTAATGGGCTTAGGCCCAAATTGATGTGACGCATGCTTTATGATTGATGAGGGTTGTACACACTAAGTTTTCGTAAACTCACCCCCCTCTTTTAAATTTTTCAGGTAATCCTCAGTAGGGGTTCGACGTATGGGAGGGCTCGGAGGTGGCCACACTACGAACAACTTCAAATTTTCGTATTACCTTTACAGTACCTAAATTACTTTCTCTTTGGGTTTTTGATGTAATAAGGGCTTTTCTCTAATTTTCTAGCTTTAAATTTGGAGGTTTTGTGACAGCCCTAAAGTGACCCTAGTCGGAAAGCAGTCTCGGGACCACAAGACCGAGTCACCAAATTTTTTTGAATGTGATAATTATTGCCTAAAATATGTGAATATAAATGTGTGAAAGTTTTAAGCTTCGATTTAGTTAATTGCATGTGAATTTAGTTGATAGGACTTATGTGAGAAAATTTAGAAATGTGCTAGGCAAATGCAAGTGGCCTAATAGTGCATGTAATCAAAGGGGTGGACTTGCATGTCAATTTCCCCCCCCAATTTAAGTACTAGTGGCCGGCCATGACAAGGGATGATGGGCAAAACATGTCATGAAACATGTTGTGTTAATGGAAAAATAAAATAAGAAGCATGGGCAATAAACTAATAAGAAATGGAAGGAAGAAAACAAAAAAAAAAGAATGTGTGTGAGTGTTTCCCCCCCCATTTCCGTGAGTTGAAGAAAAGAAAAAAAAATTTGTTCATCCTTTTTCATTTCTTTTGGCCGAAAATTCTAATGAAGAAGGAAGGAGTTCTTGCTTCATGTTTGGTTTGGAAGAGGATTAGGAGGAGGTTTGGCCATACTTGTATCTAGATTAAGGTATGTTTGAGGTTGTGCCATGAGATTCATGCATGTTTTTAGTTGCTAGCTTGAGTTCTAATGTAACACCCCTAAAGTGACCTTAGTCGAAAAGTGGTTTCGGGACCACTAAACCGAGTTATAAAGATAATTAACCGTCATAGTTGATGCTCATTATATGTACATATGCATGTGTGAAAATTTCATGTTTGAATTTTGTTAATAGTAAGTGAATTTTATCAAATAGGACTTATGTGAGAAAATTTGGAAATGTGCTAGGCAAATGTAAAGTGGCCTAATAATGCATGTTGTGAAATGATGGGTTTGCATGTCAAATTACCCAAAATTAAAGCATAGTGGCCGGCCATGCTATGGGTGGAAACATGTTGCAAACATGTTGTGTTAGTGAGTTATGTTAGAAAGAATAAAAAAAAGGGTTAGGATTAAAGTAATGCAAAAAGGTGGAGTGATGAAAAAAAATGGTCTCATCCATGCCCCCCCTTTGCCGTGAATGGAAGAAAGGAAACAAAGAAAAAAAGTGTTCATCCTTGAACATCTTTGGCCGAATGTTCTAAGGAGGAAAGGAAACAAGTTGTGTTCTTTGGTTCTTCTTGGCCGGATTGAGAGGAGGAGGGAAGAAGCTAGGCATTCGGTCTTCTACTTGCTTAATTAAGGTAAGTTTTAGGTAAATTCTTCGAGATTTTATGAAATTTTAGTTGATGGATAGGTCTTTGATTGAGCCCATGTGTGAATTTTGATCCTTGTGGTGATTTGGGCATGCGGTTAAGGTAGGAAACTTAGATGATTTCTATTCCTTATGTTTTATGAGTTGGGAGCTTAAATTGAAGATGAATAAGGGGAATATGTGTATAGAGGTTTTAGTAGTATGGAAATTCGGTTATGAGAGTGTGTGTGTGGTCACTTGCCGAATGTGGGTGTCAAGATTAGTAGGTTGGCTTAATTCTTGTATTAGAAATCTATTTGAGAAATTAGATAGCCTTTGAATGGTTGAAGTAATGAAATTAGAAACTCATGAACTTGATTTAAATATTTTAAATTTATGGTAGTTAAATGGAATAGAAAGGATCTATTCGGCCATGGAGGTTAAACACATTGTTAAATTGTTGAATATATGCTTTGGTTGTTAATGAATATTTGGTCTTGGTATGAATCTCATTAATAACATTTAGTTATTAGATTTGGTATAAAATACTTATTGAAATGGTGGAATTGGATGACTTACTTATGGATTTTAGTTATGAGAGTCTTTTGTAAGTAGAGCTAGAGGGTTTAAAAGGTGGTGTTTTAAAATAAACATGTATATGGACCCTATGTATGTACCTTGTAATGTTATTGTAAACTTTTGGTTTAACTTGTGTCATATTAATTGCTAAAATACTAGCTTGTGTGGAAAATTTTGTGTATGTTTTTATGTGCCGAATGTGAGTTAAAAAAATGGAGCTCACTATGTGTATCATGGTCAACCTTTGATAACTAATATGTCTTGATTCGTAAATTGAGTTAAAAGATTATATATGTTCGATCTAGCCTAACTTAGGCTTGACTTGTAACATAGTAATGATTGACTGAACGTATATGTGTGAGATAGTGAGGATAATTGTATTTCTTGCTTTGATTAAGTGAAGTATATGAAGTTGATATACTTAATTTACTCAATTAAGCTCAAGAGCTTAGAGGACCAAAGTTGGATAAAGGAAAGGAAAAAGTGATCGAATAGCCGCCGAAATTGTTCAACAACATCCGAGGTAAGTTTTAAGTGTTTAAATGTTGAGTAAATTCAATTATAATAGGACATGATGAGTTGATTTAATAAGATAAGATGTGGCCATGATATGTTCTAAGCTCAAATGGTAAGTTTTTAAGTGTTTGAGCTTGGGAATTTAAGGGTAATTTGAAATAGTCTGCTTCGGACAGCAGCAGTAACGTGACTTTAGAAAACCACCATAAATTCTTGGACTTGAATTAGAGGCTGATTGAGACATTAAATTAAAGCTTAATGAGTCTAGTTTCTTATAAAAGAAACCGTGTAAGAAAAGGAATTTCCGATAATGAGATACTTAAAGTTGTGTGAGACAGCCCAGAATGACACTGTAATCCTCTGTTCTGTTTTTAGAAAATCATTATAAATTGTACAAAAATGGTTATAAGATAAAATTTATATGCTTAGACTCCTTAATGAGTCTAGTTTCAAATGAAATCAAATAAAACACATTTTGAATTCTGAAAAATGAGAAATTTGATTCGTAGTGAAGAGTGGTCAGATTAGTCAAACAGTGAAACAGGGGAAACTTTAAGAAAAATCTGGTATTGATTGGCCAAACCTAAAATTCTGGAAATTTTATGAATGGAAGATATACGAGTCTATATTCAGGAAAAATTAACGGAAAGTGATTTGGAGTTTTGTAGCTCCAGTTATAAATAATTTAGTGACTATTGCTCAGGAAAAACAGCTTGTGCTGAATTTGAGATTATGTTGTGGACCTTGATAAACTTGTTTTAGTTGCTCAGAAGCTATTGATTAAACCCATACTTGAATTCTAAATTGTGGTATTGTAAGTTTATGAGTATTCGAATATGAAATGATAGTAAGGCCTAATGGCCGATGTGATGAACGTGAAAGTGTATATATGTGATAAGGCCTAATGGCCGATGTGATGAATGTGAAAGTGTATATATATGTGATAAGGCCTAATGGCCGATGTGATGAATGTGAAAGTGTATATACGTGATAAGGCCTAATGGCCGATGTGATGAATGTGAAAGTGTATATATATGTGATAAGGCCTAATGGCCGATGTGATGAATGTGAAAGTGTATATACGTGATAAGGCCTAATGGCCGATGTGATGAATGTGAAAGTGTATATATGAGATACGGCCTAATGGCCGATGTGATGAATGTGAAAGTGTATATATATGTGATAGGGCCTAATGGCCGATGTGATGAATGTGAAAGTGTATATATATGTGATAGGGCCTAATGGCCGATGTGATGAATGTGAAAGTGTATATCTGTGATAAGGCCTAATGGCCGATGTGATGAATGTGAAAGTATATATATGTGACAGGGCCGAGTGGCCAACGTGATGGATGTGAAAGTGTATAAATGTGATAAGTCCCGAAGGGCATTTGTGTCAGTACTATATCCGGGTTAAAACCCCGCAGGCTTTATACGAGAATGTTATCACTGATTAATGTCCGTAAGCTTTGTGGTCGTACTATATCCGAGCTCTAAAGACCCGATGACTACGTGTGGGGATTTTGTCCGGGTAAGACCCGATAACTTCGTGTGGAGATTATGTCCGGGTAAGACTTCGTAATAAGAATTGCTTATAAATATATTCAATGCGAAAGGTTAAACAGGTATGTACTCCAAGTTTATATGTGAGCTTGATTTGCACTAAATCATAAGGTAGTTATGTGATGCATACGAGAGCAATCTATGAGATGTGCGTATTCGGTAAAGGGATGGTATGCCCGAAGGAAGAGTGAAATAAAAATACGAACAACTATGTTATAATTTGATTGTTATCTGTTGACACTGCTTAAAACTTACTACGCATTGTAATGCTTACTCCGTTTACTCTGTTTCCTCTGTTTTATAGATCTCATTGCGAAGCTACAGGCTCGGGGATCGTCAGCAACTAGTCACACTATCACTATCCACTGTTTGGTACTGCTATGTTTTGGATTATCTTATGGCATGTATAAAATAGACTAGTGGCGAAGGAATATTTTGGTTAATGTATATAGCCATGCGAAATGGCTTATATATGTTTGAGCATAATGTTATAATCATTTGGTATGGAATGGTTAATCACTATCATAATTTGTGCTATTTATGCTAAAAGGGCTAGCTGAATCATGGAAACTATGAAGTAGGTAAAGTCTACCTTAAAGGCAGATGCTGGCAGCAGCAGTAATGTATATTTGGAAAATCACTAAAAATAGTAGGATTGGAATTAAATAATGAATAAATTATGTAAACGAACCTTAATGAATCTATTTTCATAGGAAAGTAACGAAACAATCATATGGACAGTATGTTAAGAGATATTCAGGTTCTCGTGTGACAGGGCCAGAACAGGTTCTGGACTCCCTGTTCCGAATTTGGAAATTCATTAAAAATTAACCAGAGATAATTATGAGTCATGCCATATATGTATAGATTCCTATCTGAGTCTAGTTTCTATAGAAACAAACGGAATCAGTATTGAAGCTCTGTGCAGGGAGATATCCAAGTCGTAATGCGCAAAGGTCAGTGTAGTCAATCCCTGTAACGTGGGAGAATTTGACTAATAAACTGTATTAATTGGCCCAACCAAAAATTCTAGAAAAAAATATGTAGATGGGCATATGAGTCTAGTTTCAGGGAAAAATCACGAAACTTATTTTCGAGTTGTGAAACTCAAGATATGATTTTTAAGGTGACAGTGACGCAGTTAGCCGACTGCCTGGAAAAATTTTAAAATGGACTGCAATAGTAAGCGAACTTAGTCTGTGAACCCCTCGTGTCCGACTCCAGCAACGGTCTCGGGTACGGGTGTTACAATTTTATTGGTATCAGAGCTAGGGTTTAGTCGATTCTAGGACTAACGTAGCACGCGTGAGTCTAGTTATACATGCCATAAAGTGATAAAATGATAGTGTGATGATTTTTGGCTATTAAAATGTGTTTGCTGTATTGCAATGAATCTTGATCCCGATCGAGCTGTAGCAAGCTTCTGACTATGAGAATTTTTGATATAACTTCACTTAGATATGCCTAAATTATTAAGTTGATCAGGTACGTATCATGTACTCGTATTTGAAGTTCGATTTGGATTGAGTTATAAGGGTATAAGTGATGCAATTTTGAGAGAGTGTTATGACTATAAATGTGATTTTTGTATGTGGCTATGGAACTGGAAGTTGAATGGTCGATAAGCATGTTGTGTTTGTATTCAAGTAATGTAAATGATATACTAATGTGTATTGCTATATGTGTATATGTATGTAGAGACGAAATTGTCGAATGTAAAAAGGCAGTGAAGCGTATAGAGTGGTTGGTTTTCAGCACTAAGTGTGCGGGCAATAAGTCTTCACGGTTGTGAGATTGGCACTAAGTGTGCGGGCAATAAGTGTTCACGGTTGTGAGATTGGCACTAAGTGTGCGGGCTTGAAATGCATGGCACTAAGTGTGCGAGTTTAAAGTATATGGCACTAAGTGTGCGTGGTTGATTATTAAGCACTATGTGTGCGAACCCACTATATATATATTTTCTATCAATTATTTGTATTAAGGGTGCGACCTTACCGAGTCAATTTCGGACAGCGGAAAGGGGTAAGTCCTTGAGTAATAGAGCTTAAATTATGATTTGATTAGATCATGTTTTAAGCAAATCAAAATCATGCTCTTTGTGTGTGGCTATTGAGCCGAAATTGCAAGAATGATAAGTGTCTTGTGTTTGAGTTTTGCTAATGAAAATGAAATACGAATGTGTCATGATTTATTGTTAAATGTGCATGGTTATTCGAATGATGTCCGGGCTAAGTCCCGAAGGCTTTGTGCTAAGTGACCATATCCGGACTAAGATCCGAAGGCATTTGTGCGAGATACTAATTCCGGGCTAAGCCCGAAGGCATTGGTGCGAGTTACTAAATCCGGGCTAAGTCCCGAAGAGCATTCATGCTAGTGATGTATCCGGGCTAAGTCCCGAAGAGCATTCATGCTAGTGATGTATCCGGGCTAAGTTTCGAAGAGCATTCGTGCTGGTGTTATATCCGGGCTAGGTCCCAAAGAGCAATCATGCTGGTGACATGTATTCGGGCCTTCGTGCTTAGTAGGCTTCATGCCGGTAATTTGAGCAAAGTTTAAGTATTCATTACTATACGAATTCAAATTTAAATGAGATGATATGTTTAAAAGTGTACATACATGATGTTTATAGACTTGGTTAAGTCATATCAATGTGTATTAACGAATGAATAAGAGCACTATGTATGTGAATAATTAGAGGCACTGTGTGTGTGCGAATTCCTTTAACCGAGCACTATGAGTGCGAGATCGGTCAGTGGGCACTAAGTGTGTGAAGTGGAATTCATGTAAGACCTCGTTTGGGACGAAGGCATTGATTTGAGATAGTGTGTAAGACCATGTTTGGGACATGGCATCGGCTCGATATGTGAGAATATGTAAGACCATATCTAGGATATGGCATTGTAAGAGCTATATGTGCTATTGCAAAATGAACTAAATGTTCAGGTACGTGGAAGTTGACTTTTCTTTTGGAAATGAGTTTAGTTGAATATTGAGATGTGATAAAGTTATAAAGGATATTTATTGGGATGTTTGAGTATATGTGTACTTTCGGTTAGGTTACAGCTTATTCATGAATGAAAATGTGGGTTACAAATATGTGGGTTGATGATGTGAATTATACATGTTAATATGTGCATACTTGTAGAAATGTTTATGTATTTGTTTTAAGATAAGAAAATGATTTTATGGATCGATGCGAAATCAGTAATGAATTACAATTGCTATCGATGAGCTAATGTTTATATGGATATAATTCAATAAGAGGACGTTATCCTAAACTATGCATCGGTAGAAATTTTCGAGGACAAAAATCCCTAAAGGGGGGAAGAGTTGTAACACCCCTAAAGTGACCCTAGTCGGAAAGTGGTTTCGGGACCACTAAACCGAGTTATAAAGATAATTAACCGTCATAGTTGATGCTCATTATATGTACATATGCATGTGTGAAAATTTCATGTTTGAATTTTGTTAATAGTAAGTGAATTTAGAAATGTGCTAGGCAAATGCAAGTGGCCTAATAGTGCATGTAATCAAAGGGGTGGACCTACATGTCAATTTCCCCCCCCCATTTAAGTACTAGTGGCCGGCCATGACAAGGGATGATGGGCAAAACATGTCATGAAACATGTTGTGTTAATGGAAAAATAAAATAAGAAGCATGGGCAATAAACTAATAAGAAATGGAAGGAAGAAAACAAAAAAAAAAGAATGTGTGTGAGTGTTTCCCCCCCATTGCCGTGAGTTGAAGAAAAGAAAAAAAAAATTTGTTCATCCTTTTTCATTTCTTTTGGCCGAAAATTCTAAGGAAGAAGGAAGGAGTTCTTGCTTCATGTTTGGTTTGGAAGAGGATTAGGAGGAGGTTTGGCCATACTTGTATCTAGATTAAGGTATGTTTGAGGTTGTGCCATGAGATTCATGCATGTTTTTAGTTGCTAGCTTGAGTTCTAATGTAACACCCCTAAAGTGACCCTAGTCGGAAAGTGGTTTCGGGACCACTAAACCGAGTTATAAAGATAATTAACCGTCATAGTTGATGCTCATTATATGTACATATGCATGTGTGAAAATTTCATGTTTGAATTTTGTTAATAGTAAGTGAATTTTATCAAATAGGACTTATGTGAGAAAATTTGGAAATATGCTAGGCAAATGTAAAGTGGCCTAATAATGCATGTTGTGAAATGATGGGTTTGCATGTCAAATTACCCAAAATTAAAGCATAGTGGCCGGCCATGCTATGGGTGGAAACATGTTGCAAACATGTTGTGTTAGTGAGTTATGTTAGAAAGAATAAAAAAAAGGGGTTAGGATTAAAGTAATGCAAAAAGGTGGAGTGATGAAAAAAAATGGTCTCATCCATGCCCCCCCTTTGCCGTGAATGGAAGAAAGGAAACAAAGAAAAAAAAGTGTTCATCCTTGAACATCTTTGGCCGAATGTTCTAAGGAGGAAAGGAAACAAGTTGTGTTCTTTGGTTCTTCTTGGCCGGATTGAGAGGAGGAGGGAAGAAGCTAGGCATTCGGTCTTCTACTTGCTTAATTAAGGTAAGTTTTAGGTAAATTCTTCAAGATTTTATGAAATTTTAGTTGATGGATAGGTCTTTGATTGAGCCCATGTGGGAATTTTGATCCTTGTGGTGATTTGGGCATGCGGTTAAGGTAGGAAACTTAGAAGATGATTTCTATTCCTCATGTTTTATGAGTTGGGAGCTTAAATTGAAGATGAATAAGGGGAATATGTGTATAGAGGTTTTAGTAGTATGGAAATTCGGTTATGAGAGTGTGTGTGTGGTCACTTGCCGAATGTGGGTGTCAAGATTAGTAGGTTGGCTTAATTCTTGTATTAGAAATCTATTTGAGAAATTAGATAGCCTTTGAATGGTTGAAGTAATGAAATTAGAAACTCATGAACTTGATTTAAATATTTTAAATTTATGGTAGTTAAATGGAATAGAAAGGATCTATTCGGCCATGGAGGTTAAACACATTGTTAAATTGTTGAATATATGCTTTGGTTGTTAATGAATATTTGGTCTTGGTATGAATCTCATTAATAACATTTAGTTATTAGATTTGGTATAAAATACTTATTGAAATGGTGGAATTGGATGACTTACTTATGGATTTTAGTTATGAGAGTCTTTTGTAAGTAGAGCTATAGGGTTTAAAAGGTGGTGTTTTAAAATAAACATGTATATGGACCCTATGTATGTACCTTGTAATGTTATTGTAAACTTTTGGTTTAACTTGTGTCATATTAATTGCTAAAATACTAGCTTGTGTGGAAAATTTTGTGTATGTTTTTATGTGCCGAATGTGAGTTAAAAAAATGGAGCTCACTATGTGTATCATGGTCAACCTTTGAGAACTAATATGTCTTGATTCGTAAATTGAGTTAAAAGATTATATATGTTCGATCTAGCCTAAGTTAGGCTTGACTTGTAACATAGTAATGATTGACTGAACATATATGTGTGAGATAGTGAGGATAATTGTATTTCTTGCTTTGATTAAGTGAAGTATATGAAGTTGATATACTTAATTTACTCAATTAAGCTCAAGAGCTTAGAGGACCAAAGTTGGATAAAGGAAAGGAAAAAGTGATCGAATAGCCGCCGAAATCGTTCAACAACATCCGAGGTAAGTTTTAAGTGTTTAAACGTTGAGTAAATTCAATTATAATAGGACATGATGAGTTGATTTAATAAGATAAGATGTGGCCATGATATGTTCTAAGCTCAAATGGTAAGTTCTTAAGTGTTTGAGCTTGGGAATTTAAGGGTAATTTGAAATAGTCTGCTTCGGACAGCAGCAGTAACGTGACTTTAGAAAATCACCATAAATTCATGGACTTGAATTAGAGGCTGATTGAGACATAAAATTAAAGCTTAATGAGTCTAGTTTCTTATAAAAGAAACCGTGTAAGCAAAGGAATTTCCGATAATAAGATACTTAAAGTTGTGTGAGACAGCGCAGAATGACACTGTAATCCTCTGTTCTGTTTTTAGAAAATCATTATAAATTGTACAAAAATGGTTATATGATAAAATTTATATGCTTAGACTCCTTAATGAGTCTAGTTTCAAATAAAATCAAATAAAACACATTTTGAATTCTGTAAAATGAGAAATTTGATTCGTAGTGAAGAGTGGCAGATTAGTCAAACAGTGAAACAGGGGAAACTTTATGAAAAATCTGGTTTTGATTGGCCAAACCTAAAATTCTAGAAATTTTATGGATGGAAGATATACGAGTCTATATTCAGGAAAAATTAACGGAAAGTGATTTGTAGTTTTGTAGCTCCAGTTATAAATAATTTAGTGACTATTGCTCAGGAAAAACAGCTTGTGCTGAATTTGAGATTATGTTGTGGACCTTGATAAACTTGTTTTAGTTGCTCATAAGCTATTGATTAAACCCATACTTGAATTCTAAATCGTGGTATTGTAAGTTTATGAGTATTCGAATATGAAATGATAGTAAGGCCTAATGGCCGATGTGATGAACGTGAAAGTGTATATATGTGATAAGGCCTAATGGCCGATGTGATGAATGTGAAAGTGTATATATATGTGATAAGGCCTAATGGCCGATGTGATGAATGTGAAAGTGTATATACGTGATAAGGCCTAATGGCCGATGTGATGAATGTGAAAGTGTATATATATGTGATAAGGCCTAATGGCCGATGTGATGAATGTGAAAGTATATATACGTGATAAGGCCTAATGGCCGATGTGATGAATGTGAAAGTGTATATATGAGATAAGGCCTAATGGCCGATGTGATGAATGTGAAAGTGTATATATATGTGATAGGGCCTAATGGCCGATGTGATGAATG
This sequence comes from Gossypium hirsutum, assembly GCF_007990345.1. Taxonomy (NCBI): domain Eukaryota; kingdom Viridiplantae; phylum Streptophyta; class Magnoliopsida; order Malvales; family Malvaceae; genus Gossypium; species Gossypium hirsutum. Next base: position 67,553,554 of record NC_053434.1, on the reverse strand, counting down.
TGAAAGTGTATATATGTGATAAGGCCTAATGGCCGATGTGATGAATGTGAAAGTATATATATGTGACAGGGCCGAGTGGCCAACGTGATGGATGTGAAAGTGTATAAATGTGATAAGTCCCGAAGGGCATTTGTTTCAGTACTATATCCGGGTTAAAACCCCGCAGGCTTTATGCGAGAATATTATCACTGATTAATGTCCGTAAGCTTCGTGCTCGTACTATATCCGAGCTCTAAAGACCCGATGACTACGTGTGGGGATTTTGTCCGGGTAAGACCCGATAACTTCGTGTGGAGATTATGTCTGGGTAAGACTTCGTAATAAGAATTGCTTATAAATATATTCAATGCGAAAGGTTAAACAGGCATGTACTCCAAGTTTATATGTGAGCTTGATTTGCACTAAATCATAAGGTAGTTATGTGATGCATACGAGAGCAATCTATGAGATGTGCGTATTCGGTAAAGGGATGGTATGCCCGAAGGAAGAGTGAAATAAAAATACGAACAACTATGTTATAATTTGATTGTTATCTGTTGACACTGCTTAAAACTTACTAAGCATTGTAATGCTTACTCCGTTTACACTATTTCCTCTGTTTTATAGATCTCATTGCGAAGCTACAGGCTCGGGGATCGTCAGCAACTAGTCACACTATCACTATCCACTGTTTGGTACTGCTATGTTTTGGATTATCTTATGGCATGTATAAAATAGACTAGTGGCGGAGGAATATTTTGGTTAATGTATATAGCCATGCGAAAATGGCTTATATATGTTTGAGCATAATGTTATAATCATTTGGTATGGAATGGTTAATCACTATCATAATTTGTGCTATTTATGCTAAAAGGGCTAGTTGAATCATGGAAACTATGAAGTAGGTAAAGTCTACCTTAAAGGCAGATGCTGGCAGCAGCAGTGATGTAGATTTGGAAAATCACTAAAAATAGTAGGATTGGAATTAAATAATGAATAAATTATTTAAACGAACATTAATGAATCTATTTTCATAGGAAAGTAACGAAACGATCATATGGACAGTATGTTAAGAGATATTCAGGTTCTCGTGTGACAGGGCCAGAACGGGTTCTGGACTCCCTGTTCCGAATTTGGAAATTCATTACAAATTAACCAGAGATAATTAGGAGTCATGCCACATATGTATAGATTCCTCTCTGAGTCTAGTATCTATAGAAACAAACGGCATCAGTATTGAAGCTCTTTGCAGGGAGATATCCAAGTCGTAATGCATAAAGGTCAGTGTAGTCGATCCCTGTAACATGGGAGAATTTGACTAATAAACTGTATTAATTGGCCCAACCAAAAATTCTAGAAAAAAATATGTAAATGGGCATATGAGTCTAGTTTCAGGGAAAAATCACGAAACTTATTTTCGAGTTGTGAAACTCAAGATATGATTTTTAAGGTGACAGTGACGCAGTTAGCCGACTGCCTGGAAAAATTTTAAAATGGACTGCAATAGTAAGCGAACTTAGTCTGTGAACCCCTCGTGTCCGACTCCGGCAACGGTCTCGGGTACGGGGTGTTACATCTAATTAGCCCATGGTTCAAATCTTTGCTATGTCATGGGGATGATATTCGGCCTAGGTGGCTTTTGTGTTAATGCCATTGCATGCTAAATATGAAGCTTGTTAATGATACATGTGATGGTGGATTGATGACTCTTGGATTTTCTTTTTAGCATTTTTGAGTGAGACATTAAGTTCTTTGTTTAACCATGACCAAAAATTGAAATGGTATGGTGTTGTGATGTATTCGGCCATGGTATATCCATAAGTATGATTTATGCTTATTGCATGGTAGGTAAGATTTGTGTTTTGGATTTATGTTCATGTTTAGTTATAATCAACTTTGAGATTCGACTCTTGCACATATGCATATATATATGTTTGCACATGACGTATTGGTATGACATATACAATATCTCAAGGTATATATTTACATATGATGGTGTTTCGGTTATGGAGTACATGATGGATGCGTATTGAGTTATAATATGTAATGCATTAGTTAGTAAAAGGTATGCCATTTGTGTGTGGTATTGAGTATATAATTGGCCTCAACATAGACATGCATAATCGGCCACATGAATGAGTACATAGGTTGATGTGTTGTTCGGCCACAGGTAAGCATATTGAAGGCTTTATCTTGACTTAGAAAATTCGGCTAAGGAGAGTATTAACTAATGTGTTGAGTTTGATTCATGATTACGTACATATGTGACTTTAATGCCTAATGAATATATGTGAGCCAAGTACCTTGAGTTCCTCTTTTCGATGCTCAAATGATTAAATCAATTTATTTGTTAAATTAAGCTCAAGAGCAAAGGGGAACTAAATCCGATAAAGGGAAGGAAAAAGTGGTCGAATAGCCATCGGAATCGTTCGACAACATCCGGGGTAAGTTTTCGAGTAATGGGACTTAAATTATGATTCGATTAGATTATGTCTTAAGTAAATCAAAATCATGCTCTTGTATGTGGCTATTGAGCCGAAATTGTAAATGTGATAAGTGTCTTGTGTTTGAGCTTTGGTAATGGAAAAGAAATATGAATGTGACATGACTTATTGATATATGTGCATGGTTACTCGAATGATATCCGGGCTAAGTCCCGAAGGCTTTTGTGCTAAGCGACTACATCCGGACTAAGATCCGAAGGCATTTGTGCTAGCGACTATATCCGGGCTAAGCCCCGAAGGCATTTATGCTAGTGACCATATCCGGGTTAAGGCCCGAAGGCCTTGTGCGAGTGGTTATATCCGGCTAAACCCTGAAGATGCTTGATTTGGGAATGAGCGATCTTGCTGTAAAAATTTAAATTAATACGCTCGTAAAATCCCAGCGATGAGGTATGTTTCGTGTGTGCTTTGAATTAGTTGATCCCTTACAAATCTGTATTCGCTCAGTCGATAAATGAGCTACCGGCCTTTGGCTAAGTTGATCTTTTGTGTATGAACATAAGGGTTGGTAATGTGAAGTAAGTATGATATTGAGAATTTGTGCGTATGAAATTATCCGTTTAGCTATATGAATGCTATACTTTTGTTGTGCTGGAATCCCTTGCTCAAAACTTACTAAGGATAAATTGCTTACTCCGTTTCTTTGTTTCTCTGTTTTATAGATTTTGGCTCGTCAGCTATCGGACTCGGGATTTTTGGAAGTCGAAGTCTCCCACACTATCAAAGCCCCCTTTTGGTACAATTTTTGTTGAACTTTGAAATGGCATGTATAGGACTACCCTTCTTGTTGTTGGTCATGTACCCATGGATTTTGTGTAAATTTGGATAGCCATGCGGAAATGGCTTATACACGTTTTTAGCATAGTACTATAATCGTTTTGTATGTTGATCACTAAGAGGTATGGAAATGTTTGGAAGCGATTAGCCATTGGAATGGTTAATCATGATTATACTTTGTGCTATGTATGCAAAAAAAAAGGGGCTAATTGAATCATGGAAACTATGAAATAGGTAAAGTCTACCTTAAGGCAGATGCTGACAGCAGCAGCGATGTGGATGTGAAAAAGCACTAAAAATAGTAGAAATGGAATTAAATAGTGAATAAATTATTTAAATGAACCTTGATGAATCTACTTTCACATGGAAGAAACGAAATGGTCATATGAGTTGTATGTTAAGAGATATTTAGCTTTTCGTGAAACAGGGCCAGAACGGTTTCTGGATTCCCTGTTCCGAATTTGGAAATTTATTATAAATTAACCAGAGATAATTAGGAGTCATGCCATATATGTATAGATTCCTATTTGAGTCTAGTTTCAATATAAACAAACGGCATCAGTATTGAAGCCCTGTACAGGGAGATATCGAAGTCGTAATGTGCAAAGGTCAGTGTAGTCGATCCCTGTAACATGGGAGACTTTAACTAATAAACTGTACTAATTGGCCTGACCAAAAATTGTAGAAAAACAATTGTAGATGCATATATGAGTCTAGTTTCAGGGAAAAATCATGAAACTGATTTTCGAGTTGTGGAACTCAAGATATGATTTTTAAGGTGACAGCGACACAGTTAGCCAGCTGTCTGGAAATTTTTAAAATGAACTGTGCAAGTAAATGAATTAAGTCGGTCAGCACCTCGTGTTCGACTCCGGAAACGGTCTCGGGCACAGGGTGTTACAGATTTTAACTATTATGATTTATTTCTATTAAAGGTAGAGCGCAGTTTTCCAAAATGATATCTGTTTTCAAAACATCACGTTTTCGCAACATTGTTGAAATGCTTCCACAACAAAAATGTTTTTTTTCAAAGTAAGGCTGGTTTAAAATGGTTAACAAATAATTAAGTTGAATTTAACAAATGGGCTTTTATCTTTCAAGTGAGATTTATTAATAAGGCTAAGTTTTTCGAAAAAGCATTTAATGTGACACGCCAGATTCGGCCATAACTTCTAGGCTGGGTTTGGGGTGTTACAGTCCACTCACAATTAAAATGCTCTAATTACCAGTTAATGACCTTAACTTTAAGGTTCTATAGCTATTAGCCACTTTTAACTAATAGAATTCCACTTTTACACTTTACACGATTTAGTCCTTTTTATCAAATTGACTGGTCAAATGATAAAATTTCTAAAGAAAACTTTCACACAATCATTCAATCATGCTGTAAACATTAAAATAATAATAAAATAAATATTTTGACCTCAGATTTGTGGTTTCAAAACAACTATTTCGATTTAACTAAAAACGGGTTGTTACAATACTAACTTATGTCGTACGGCTAAGTCACACCTGTGTGTTGGGCCGTGTGAAGCTTACTGACTTGATTTCTAATTAAACACTGGAGGACACACGGCCATGTCACCTGACTGTGTGTCACACATGGCAGAGATGCATGCCTGTGTCTTTACCCGTGTGGACAAAAATAGGCTATTTACCAAGCCATCTTTCTCACTGAAATTGCATCACCTACACCAATCCAAAAGGCTTATAACGTGGCATAAATAGGCATACAAACCAATCTCAACGAAGCTTAATTCATGATATTTTCATACCAAGAACTATATGACTCATTATATCATATTTTTCCAATTCAAAACATACCAAATCTACATTCTCAAATCATCAATATGATCACTTTCAATTATGCATCACTTTACCTAAAACCAGAAACATACCAATCTCAAATTCAACCATTTGATACTCCAAATACCAATTCATAACAAGCATATAAATAACAATTATACACAACATATCCAAAGGCCTTTATCACATATATATACATCACCAAGCATGCCAAAATAAGCTAAGTAACATGGCTATACACATAACTACCCCTTCATCGTTTACAAGCCAAAGAAAATGGCTAAATCCATTACTAACGTATATACCAAAATGACCATAACTCCTATACATGCCATATAACCAAATACATAAGTTCAAAAGTGCCAAATTGAAAGCTTGATAGTGTGATGCAATCTCTGACGACTCCCAATCCGAGTTAGCTTCGATAATCACAACAAAACATGGAAACGTAAACAAAGTAAGCTATAAAGCTTAGTAAACTCGTATAGTTAATAAGTAATGCTCACCATCCATTCACAAATCAAATAGTATGAACATAATATACTACAAAATCATTAAATCATAAGGTTAACATATATTCAATCACATAAGTAATCATGAACTCACAACTTTCATAGATTCCATGCTCATATAGTATTCATACATACTTGTACTGTTACGTATCTATTTCTCACTGTTTCATATCTTTGATATACCCATTGAACCATTTGGAATAATATCAGATACCCGAGAATCTCACACCCTAAGTGCCAAATACATAGTCGAAGCTATCTTAATCTCATATCTCATATAATGCTCACTCTCGAGCTATCAACGGGTTTGCTCACACAAGCCGATGGTCATGACGTAGCTACACAGTGCTGCTCACACAAGCTGATGAGAATCCACAACACATGCTGGATAACTCAACCACTGGTAGGACGTACGGACCAGCACCCAAATCACAGAACCCCTAATGACATGTCATTCGTATCCTAATCTATTCCTAAGGTTCAACCTGGATTTCACATTACCAACTATTCGTCGAACATATACATAAGGTCGTATTCACAACTAATTCAATATTAAAGCATTTAAAACACAATTATAATAATGCTTACATACAAACTTACCTCAATCTTAAAAACGACGAAATGAATCAACTAGTCCAATACTTTGTTTTTCCCCCAATCTAGATCCAAACTTCATTTTTCTTGATCTATATAATATCAAATTTAACTTATTCAATTATCGTTCTATTCAATTTAGCCCAAAAATCACATTATTGTAAAATTACACTTTTGCCTCTAATATTTCAATATATTTACAAATTAGTCCTTAGCTCATAAAAATACAAATTCATGCATTTAAGTCCCTATCCATGCTAGCTGAATTTCCCTTATTACCATAGCAGCCTATATTTTTCATTTATTTCATATTTCTACCACAAAATTTCCACATTTCTCAATTTAATCCCTAATTGACAATTTTACCAAAAATAACTTTACAAATGTCGTTTATCTAACAACAAGCATACATTTTCTATCATCAAACATCAAAATACATGTACATTCATCAATTAAAAAACTCTAAACCTTTAACAATTTTGCAAATTAGTCCCTGAGCTAGCTAGATTAAGCTACAACGATCATAAATACATAGAAATAATTAAAAACGAGACAAAAATGAACTTACATGCAAGGATGAACCCTAGCCAAAATTTCAAGCTTCAAACATGGTGTTTCTTTAGTAAATTTCTAGTGGAGAAAGATGGAGAAATATGATATCCATGTTATTTTTATTTTACTTAATTTATTTTATTAATTTACACTTTTAACCTTGGTTATAAAACATGAAAATCACTTAATACATGTCCAAGAATGTCCATTAACTTTATAAATGGGCTAATTACTACATAAGGACCTCCACTTTGAAGTTCCATAACTATTAGACCCTTTTATCTAATAGAACACAAGTTTTACACTTTACGCGATTTAGTCCTTTTTTGTCAAATTAAACACTGAAGCAATAAAATTTCTTAACAAAAATTCCACACAATTATACTGTCATGATGTAGACATTAAAATAATAATAAAATTAATATTTCAATCTCGATTTTGTGGTTTCAAAACCACTATTCTAATTTGACTAAAAAAATGGGTTGTTACTGTGTATGTAATATGTCCTTAACCTTAGGTCACTTGACACTTCTGGGATTAAAGTTGGATTGTGCAGACGAAGACACCCTTGAATTGTATTAATTTTTCATGTAGAGGTGATGTCGCAACATCGAGGGCTGTAACATCCCGAATTAGGGCCTAGTCAGAACAGTGGTTTTGAGACCACAAATTCAAAATAGAAATGATTATTTTATGATTATTTGATGGTCCATGATATGATCACATGCTGGTGTGAAATTTTCATGAATAAATTCTATGCCTAAGATGTCCAATTTGACTTTAGGGGATAAATTGAATAAGTTGCAAAAGTTTTGTTCTACAAGCTTTAAGCATGAAATTGTATTGGATTATTAATTAAAGGTCCTTAAATAGCAATTAGACCAAATTCTAAAAATTTGGACAAATTTGGGCATGAATAGGAAAATTTTGAAAGAAGGGCCTTAAGGGCATTTTTATCATTTGGTAAATAAAAGAATAAAAAGGGAAAATGTTGTCCATCTTCTTCCAGGCATAGTCAAATTTTACAAGGGCTCCATAGTTAGGGTTTTCAACTTTTCAAGCTTGATTGTAAGTGCTCCCTAGCCTCATTTTTTATGTTCTTTGCATTTTTTAAGTCCTTGAAGCATGATCTATCCATTCCTACCATTATTTTGAGCTACGGTTCATGCATGAAATTTGACCGATGTGTAACATGGTTGTATTTTCATGTTTAATGGAAGAATATGAATGTTTGATGTGTGATAAACATCTTTTGCTAAGTGATTTTTAGTGAAAACACCTAAAAAGGACTTGTTTATAAAAGGTGTAAAAATGAGTAGTAGAAATGTGAAATAAAGAAAAACATAGGTTGGTATGAGATAGAATATAAATCGGCTAGGCTTGGATAACAAAGAAATTGCATGCATTTCATTTTACGAGCCTAAGGACTAAAGTGTAAATAAGTGAAAAGTTAGGGGTAAAAGGGTAATTTTACCAAGGTATATGTTATGAGTCGATATGAGTAATGTGTGTATTAAGAAAGTTAAATTTGGCATTGTAGATCAAGAAAAACGTGATTTGGGTCTTGATCGGGGTAAGAACAAGGTTTACTTGTACCGAGGTAAGTTCATTTGCAAATAATGCAACATATACCATACTTTAAATGTTTTAATATTGCGCGTATGGTAAGTACATACATATTTAATGTGATGTTGTATCATGTGTTTATTTCCTAAATTGTATCATGAATTATACTTTGATTTCTCCATGAATATGTGATTTGGTGCTATGAGCATTGAAATCGACATTACGAGCAAGTTCAACAGAAATGTGGTATCGAAGAATCCCATTTGAACCTTAGGAATAGTTAGGATACAAGTGACATGTTATTAGGAATTATGTAATCTGATCTCATTGAGTTGTGTCTGGGTTCATGATATATAGGACATCCAAACTTATTGAGTTATGGTCTGAGTTCGTGATATGTATGACACATGTTTTGGCATCCGGGTACTAGTCTCGTATATGCTATTAATGGTGAGGTAGTCCGGCATGTGTTCACTACAGGAAAATTGATTTTTAGCGACGTTGTCGCTAGAACTATTTGCGGCGCTTGTAAACGCCGTTATAGGAAACACCGCAAAAATTTGCGACATTTATTAGAAAAGAAGCCAAAAAAGATCATGACTTTTAGTGGCGTTTGTTGGAAAAGCACTGTTAAAAGTCATGGCCTTTAGTGGCGTTTGTGGGGGAAGCGCCGGTAAAAGTCACAGCTTTTAGCGGCATTTGTGGGGGAAGCGTCGCTAAAAGTCATGGCCTTTAGCGGCGTTTGTGGGGGAATCGCCGCTAAAAGTCATGGCCTTTAGCGGTGTTTGTGGGGAAGTGCCGCTAATTTTGGCTGATTTGCAATATACATTTTCACCAATATCCAACCCTTTCTACATTAAATCCAACCAAAAACAACAAATATAGCATGAAATCCAACCAAAAACAGAAAATGTAGCATAAAAAATACAACCAAAAACATTAAATCTAAATGATACTTCAAATTCAACGAAAGATATATGATGTAAATTACTAAATGAAGTATAACTCAAAATATTCTTACAATAATGTTAAATGTGACAATGTTAAAAATATTCTTATAACGAGAAAACAAATGTCTAATATGGCGGCTTTTGCGACTGCTAAAACATCTTCATCATATGCTGAAGCTGTAGCTATAGCTGAAGCTCATCGTACTTTCTGCTCTGCTCTGCTGCCATCGCTGCTTCCTCTGCCTCCCTCGCTGCTGTATCCGCTTTAAGTTGCTGCTGGGGTTCTTCATATTTTCTTTGAACCTTGGCAATTTGCTCAACTGTGCTCACTTGCATCTGAGGTATCTTGTCTCATAACCTCTGCACTTCAGCTTAAGCTTGACTCTCGGAAGGCATGTATTGCTGGGAGCTGGATCCCAAATATTGGGTCGGGGTAACACTAGATCCTTAAAATCGAACCCGATCGAACCTTTCATGACCCAAAACTTCAGTAATAATTCTGTTATCAATGTTCTCAAGATTTACAGAACTATCAGTCGAAGCAATCGCTTCATACTCCACCTTCTTCTCCTTTAGTTTCTCCTAATAAATCAATCAAAGAGTTAGAAATGAAATATATAATAAAAAAGAATACAACATAACTTAACATTATTTAAAACTACCAACGACGAATTAAACCATTATAATTAAACAGTATAAATATTTATAATAAATCAAAATTTATTAAGTAAATATACCATAATTTCTCCAGCTTCGGATGTCATAGGAAATCCATCTTTCTTCCTATGCGTAATCTCAAAAATCTGAAGGCGTCTAACTTTTTGACCAGACGAGACTTCCTACAATATAGTAGTAAAAATATTATTTAATAGTAGAAAGTCATTAATATTTGACAGAATTAATAAATTCATAATATCTCAGCCTCAGCTACAGAAGCAAAACTTCTAGATCCTACTGTGTGCGTGAATTTTTGTTTTTGCCTACTGCTTGTTCCAACTGGCTCACAGTCCTACATAATGAAATTATTATTACGTATATATTAAACACTATATACCGAAAAATATTTAAGAATTTGGAAGTACGTAATACCTCTCCTTTCTTTGAATTCCAAAATCTAACCGCATATTCCTATTGGTACCTCAGCATTCCCTGCGGGACATTTTGCAATTTTTGTTTGAGGCTTATGTCTTTCTTAAAATATTCTTTTTTCAAAGTGTTTTTATGTTCTCTCCATTTTTTACCCAATGCCTTCTTGATATAGTCATCCGAGACCTCTAAAGAAAATCTCTCCTAAAAAAGCACAAGTTTAGAATGTAAATATAAATGAAACTTAAACCAATGTATTATAAATTACATTCACGTTTTGTTACCTTAATATTATCAAGAGCTTAATTTTTGTTGCCTTCAGGCATGTGATGCCATGATTCGTAGTTGATGGGCAACATATTGGCATTTCGTGCTATAATGCCCAAATATCTTGCTAAAAGTCGTGCTTCAGATCCAACAAGCTGACCATGATTGTTTCTACTTACTTTGACACGCTCGACAGGATGTAAGTCGTATAAATCTTTAAGAAGCGTATGTCCTCGACCTTTGCGCGTCCTACCACTCTCAGCTGAAAAATGATATATTATTATTATATTAAAATTGAAAAATAATTTGATAATAAAAGTCAACACACATGTAAAATAAACTTAACATTACTTTGAAATTCTGCAGGCTCTTCAAGTGTCTCCGACACATTGAAAGATCCAATAACTATCTACTGTTCACTATTTGCTTCTTCCGAATTTGGAGTATTCTGAAAAATACTTAAATCTCGTAATCTTCTTCTACGTATTTTCCCTGCAATACACATAAAATAGTTGAAATTTTAGTAAAAAATTACAACAATAATAGTACATATAAAATAGTTAAATTATATAACATGACCAAGATTAAAATTATAATATAACATATAGTTAAAAAAATCTTAAAATCTTACTACATCATAATTCGTAAATATCTTCATCCACATCCTGATGAACCCATTGAAATTATGTACTAATACTAGGAATATTTTCATTTAAGTTTTGTTTTAGGAAAGTCAAAGTTTCTGATCTTTCGGTGATGTCATCTCTACTTCCATTGCCCATGTCAAACAAGTCTCCGGGGGTGTTTTTGAGTACAACATACCAACCCTCATCAGTTGGATCTTTTGAGTAAAAAAATTGTTTCACCTGAGAAGAAAATACATACGGCTCATCTATCAATTGTTTCCAATGTGAATCAATCGAGAGAAATTCACCATTCTAAAACCAAATTGATCGTTTTGAATTCCGCGAGCAATATTAACATCAGCCTAATCACGTCGAAATAAGACAACTTTCCATTTTCCACAGTAATCCGACTCAATAATATCAGTAAGAAGTCTGTAATACTCCACATTTCCCTCAACGGGATTACTATCCCTAGCACTAGCATAACTTGTAATTGAAGAATTAACAGCTATTCCACAATTTTGAGTTCTCCTAAATCTCTCGTGATATTTTGTATGAAATCTGAATCCATTGATAATGAAGGCACTATATCTTTTTACTACTCTATTCGGACCTTGGGAAAACCATTTAACTTCGTCATTAACATCCTTCCCACTCCAAACCTATTGAATCGAAAGTAAATTGAGTAATTATAAATGTTATGAGAAAACATTATTAGTTGTCAATAAAAGGTTGAGTTGCATACCGTTTGGCTTAACCATTCATGAAAAGATTCTGTGAACAACTTATTAATCTCTTGTTGTTGTAATCTTCGGGAGCGTGAACGAGATCTCAAGATTTGTTTGTACTCACTATGTTAAAAAGAGGTTTAATTGGTTAGAAAATAAAAAAAATCAAAAAGATGAATAGTTATCATATTCCAGAACTTACTTGCGTAATGGTTCAATTGAATCGTGGTGAAAAAGAACATATCTATGTGCTTGTACCCAAGAAGTTTGAAATAAATAAGTTCCGGCCAAGTTGGGATCATTAAACCTAGTATTTCTACTTGGTCTATTCAATCTTGTTTCAACATCTTCTAAATATCTAGAACAGAAGGTTAAACACTCCTCTACCAAGTAGCCTTCAGCAATTGATCCTTCTGGATAACGCTTATTTTGACAATAAGACTTAAATTTTCTTAGGAACCTAAACACGATATACAACATTATCAAAAGTTGTAACTAAATGTATAGAGGTGAATGAATGAATACTTTACAAATAAATTAGCACCTTTTTATAGGATACATCCAACGATAGAAAATCAGTCCACCAATTATTGCTTCACGAGGGAGATGGATTACCAAGTGCACCATAATAGTGAAGAAGAATGGTGGAAAGATCTTCTCTAAATTGCATAAAGTCAAAGTGGCTTGATCCTGTACTTTCTCAAGTTCTTCAACATCCAAAACTTTGCCACAAATAGCTTTCATTATATTGGAAAGTTCAATTATACAGGACGTCACCTTTTTTGACATACAACACCGTAAAGCAAGTGACAGTAAATCTTGCATCAAGATGTGATAATCATGTGATTTTAAAAAATATAGTCTTCACTATTTAAGACTCACACATTGAGATATATTTGATGCATACGCATCTGAGACCTTTATATCCTTCAACACCGTGCAGAACACTTCTTTCTCTTCCTTCGACATTGCAAAAATTAGACGCGGCAACCGATATTTCCCATTCGGAAGTACTTGGGGATGAAGATCACGGCGAATTCCATGTCAACTAAATCAAGTCGACTCTGAAGATTGCTTTTTGATTTTCAATCGACATTCAAAATTGTCCCGATGATGTTCTCACAAACATTCTTATCAATATGCATGACATCAAGATTGTGTTGTAAAATGTGATGCGCCCAATAAGGCAACTCAAAAGAAATACTTTTTTTTCCACAAGTCTGCCTAATTAGGATCGTCCTCTTCATCAAATTCATCATCAAATTCGTCCCTCGATCTTCTCTTTGTTTGTATGTTGGATGGTTGATTCATATTCCCATAACTGAAATCCATATCTTTTAACATGAACAAGATTTTAGATCCAATGGTCTGCATAGGAGCTCCTCTAAACTCTTCAGTACCGTCAAATAAAGTCCTCTAAAATCTAAATCTATGATTTCCATCCAACCACCGATGATGCCCCATATAAGAGAACTTCTTCCCATTATATAACCATTTCGAACATGTTTGCGTAGCACATCAAGGACAAGCATACTAGATAAATTGGCATAAGCTGGGAAATCATTAATTGTCCACAACAAAGTTCCACGTAAATTGAAGTTCTCCTTTCTCAATACATCATATGTCTCAACACTCGACCATAACTATTTTAACTCTTCAATAACTGGTTGCAAATAAATGACAATATCATTTTCGAGACCTTTCTCTCCAAGGATAATCATAGATAATATAAAATAAAATTGCTTCATGCAAATCCATGGAGGCAAATTGTAAGGAACAAGTAATACAGGCCAAGTACTGTACGAAGTACTTATGATTTTAAAAGGATTAAAGCCGTCAACTGCTAGCCCAAGCCTCACATTCCGAGGATCACTTGCAAAGCTTGGAAATTTACTGTCAAATGGTTTCCAAGCTAAAGAATCAGTAGGATGCCTTAATCATCCATCATCGTTTTATTGATCATTATGCCCCACCTTGACTGGCTTTGAAGTCTTAGTACTAGGGGAAAATATCACAAAACCTTGACTGGCTTCTTTCTCAACTGTGCCCCACCTTCATCTGCATTCACATCTTCTGTATTCCTATTCATCCAGCGAGACTTACCACAAACATGACAAGACTATTGGTTTTTCTAATCACCCTAATACAACATGCAGTCATTTGGGCAACTATGAATTTTATTGTACCCAAGGCCCAAATCTTTTATTAGTCTCTTCATATCTTGACAAGACTAGGGGATTTTTGTAAACGAAAACATCTCTCTCAGAAACTCTAGTAGCATTGTAAAAGAGTTTCCAGTCTACCTTCCCAAACATTTTAAGTGAAATAGATGAATGCAGAAGGACAATTTCGAATATTTTGATCCCACGAAAGTTCTTCGTTCATTTCATTAAGTAAATTGTAGAACTTTGCCGCTTCTTCATTTGGCTCCTCATCAGGTGCATTTGTTCCCCTTTCACACAAAAAAATTCCTCCAATATTACAATCATTAGTTGCAATAAAGTCAGGTGGAGACTATTGCTCACCATAACTGTGCATATTAAATGCATCCCGCAACATACCTTCCATGTCATCTTCTCTAACATACTGATGGTAAGCAGTATCAGGATAAGTCAGATTAATCGTTGAAGAAGTTCCACTAGATGTACACTCTCCATGAAAAATCCATTTTTTATACCCTCAAATAAAGCCATCAACAATTAGATTTTCGTAGACAACTTCACGAAAATGCCAATTGATGTTGCCACACCTCTTACACGGGCAAAGAATCATATTCTCTTGGCTTGCATCTTTAAATGCAAAATTTAGAAAAGTTTGTACTCCATTTTGATAGTCATTGCTTACCCTTGACAAATCCGTCCAACTCCTGTCCATTTCGTTGTTCTTGAAGTCTAAAGTTGACAATAAATTGTGTTTACTAAAATAGATAATATATATCAAGTACAAATTATCTAATGGGTGTAAACTAATTCAGGCAGCGGGATTTTCAAGTGTATATTTATGTATTACGTAAGTTAAGTAAGTTTTGTAAGTTATGTAAGTTATGTTATGATATACATTTATGTGAGGTATGTAAGTTATGATATGATATAAATTTATGTATTATGTAAGTTATGTAAGTTATGATATGATATATATTTATGTATTATGTAAGTTTTGTAAGTTATGTATTATGATATATATTTATGTAAGTTATTATATGATATATATTTAACATTAAGATAAATATTATTTCCCTTTATAAAAATTATTTTAATTGAATAAGATTTAAATAAATTAATCCAAAATATGTAATTTAAAAAATTGTGTATAAAAAGTTGAAAACCGTATAAGATAAAATGTCAACTTTGTTCCATAAAAAATAAATAATAAAAATAAAATTTGACAATGTGGAAAATCACATGAAAAAAAAAACACATGGAAAATCACATGAATAAAATTTGTTCTTCAACTTGGAGCCTTGTTGTTGGATCTGTGTGGTGGGATAGTTCATTTTTATGTTGAGGATTGGAGCAGAGGTAAACCAAGGCCTTCATGTCACTGTTCCTTAATGCCAAATTTAGGTCCCAACATCCTCATCCTCACCCCCCTCTCATTTCTCTAGATAAGTAATGGTGCCACCGCCTGCTATTTTTTTCATCGCCAATTTTAATACCATTTTTTATCTCCATATGCAACCTTTCTTCATTTTTATTTTCGGTTAATATTATTTTTAAATTTTCATATTATTGATACACTGTAAGCTTATTTATTGACGTATCCAGAATAAATATTTTCTTAACTTATATACCTCCATAAAAAATGGGGTTTGGGGCATTGGGTTACTAGAATTGGCCCATTTGATAATCAACCACTGCATTTCACATTATCCAAGTTGGCTACTGGGCAACATTCATTAAAGTTCATTCCCTTTTACATTTCAATGTTTTCTTACAATAATATCATTTTAAAGTTTAAAACTAGCTTTATTTTTTTAGTGTGCAATTTGCTGATAAAATTTTCAATATTTACTATAAGATAAATCTCTTCTACTTAAAAGAGTTGAATGGACCTACTGTGCCATAAATAGCATGGTGGAATATATGCATGCATATGATGATAATATTTCTGCTACAATGGGGGCAAGAGGAACAGTTTTGTACTTGGTGACTTCTAAATTTGGGTATTATTATATCTATGTATTGTAGAGGAAAACAATGACAAATTAAATATATATACCTCTTAGAAATTGTAAATTGGATGGTAGAGTCGATTAAATTGGATGGAAAATTAAATTACACCTACAAACAATGAACAACCATGAAATTAAAAAATAATCTAAGGATAAACAAGAATAGTAATTTAAAAAATGAAAAAAAAAGAAAATAAAAAGATTAACTAACCTTTTGTCTATCTAGGCTTTCTGTGTATTGCTTTAGTGTATGAAAGCTACCAAATTTTCCAGCTAAGCAATCCCTCCAGCCAAATACGAATCCCACTAACTTTATGATCTGTCACAATTTCATCCAAAAATTGCTTCAAACTTCTCAGCTTCCATGATTTTAAAAGAATTTTTGCACTTATATTTTATATATCCCTTTGTTCTAATATATTCAAAACAAAATTAGAGAATGCAATAGCTTGTCATTGTTCCCCTATATCAATTGGGAACTCCATATCCTTACAAATTAGTGTTATTTTTTCATGTAGGTTGATATCACTGCTATAGCTACATGTCATAGGTGAAACAATGTCAACTTACAGGAGTTGAAGTTTGATTACATTATCATTGAGAGTTTATACTTATCTATGCTTCCAAGAAAATTTTGTATTCAAAGATACAATATAATTATAAATGATCAACATGATTATTTGTAATCGCTAACATCTAGAACCTTGAAAATTAATAATTTCTCATTCTCATGGAGTACATTTACTTGTCATACAGAATTACTTGTCATTGAAAGTGTGTTCAAATCAAACCCCAAAGCTTGTCTTGTCATTGTATCCACTTCATTAGATTACCCAAAAGGAAATGTTGTTTTGAAACCATTTTTAAACATAGGGTTTAATTTAATCACTGTAAGTCCTGATTTTCATTCTATATTAAAGCACACATATGCACAAACATGGTTTAATCGATTAAAGACAGGCAATATCAATCCAAGTGAGGTTTCTTTAGGACAAAACCTGTCCAATCTACTCGATTAGTCTTGTTATACAAATATGGCGGCGTTTATATCGACACAGATGTTATTGTTTTAAAAAGTTTCAACAATTTGAGCAATGTGATTGGTGCACAGTCCATGCAAATTTCATCCAAAACGTGGAGTAGATTAAAAAATGTTGTGTTGATTATGTAAAATATACCACACTGAGTCTAATATCCCGAATTAGGGCCTAATCGAAATAGTGGTTTCGTGACCACAAATCCGAGATAGAAATAATTATTTTATAATTATTTTGAGGTTTATGATATGATTGCATGATTGTGTGAAAATTTCGTGATGAAATTCTATGCCTAAAGTGCTTAAATTGAAAGTAGGGACTAAATCGAATAAGTTGCAAAACTTGCATTCTAGAAGTTTTTAGTATGAAATTGTTTTGGAATATTAATGAGGAGGTCTTAAATAGAAATTTGACCAATTTTAAGTTCATGGACAAAATTAGGAAATGGAAGGAATTTTTGAAAAGTTTAGTAGTAAGGGTATTTTGGTCATTTAGTTATTAAAATGAATTAAAAACAAAATTAAAAGCCAATTTTTGTCCATCTTCTTCATTAGGCCGAAATTTCAAGGGTTCTCCATAGCTAGGGTTTGTTTCAAGCTTCCAAGCTCCATAGTAAGTGATTCCAAGCCCCGTTTTTAATGATTTTTACGTTTTTGAGATCCGGTAGCTCGATTAAGCTTATGCTAACAATAATTCAACTTAGGGTTCATATTTGGAAAAATACCCATAGGTGAAATTTGTGTATTTTGATTTTTTATGATAGAATATGGAGTTTTAAATTATGTTAGACAACTTGTGCTACTCGGTTTTGAGTGAAAACGAGTAAAAGGGCTTAATCGGTAAAAATACCTAATAGTCATAAGTACATGTTAGAGTGAGAATTTGATGTTGCCATAGAAGAGAAAAGTGATCAGCATGTTGTAAAACATAAGAATAAGGAATAAAGTTTAATCCCGAGCCTAGGGGCAAAAATGTAAATATGCAAAAGTTTAGGGGTAAAATTGTAATTTTGTCAAAATTTGAGTTAAGGATTAATTTGATAATGTGAGTATTAAATAAGCTAAATGTGTTATTTTAGATCAAGAAAGACGTGGAATCGACCTCAATCGAGGAAAAGAAAAGATTGTGGACTAAATTGCAAAATCTTTGTATTTTGGTACCAAGGTAAGTTCATGTGTAAATAATGTATCATAATGGTTATTTTTAAGTTATTGATGTTAATTATATGTTATGCTGAATTTTATTATGAAATGTATGCTTTGTGGTTAATTTCAAATAATATGTAAATTATGTGAACTACTTGTTAAATATAATTGTTACCGAGTATTGATTTCGGCATTCTACGGAAGACGGCAAGGATAAGTGTTCGAGAAAAAATCCCGTTTGAACCTTAGGAATATATTAGGATACAAGTGACATGCCACTAGGATGGTTGAGCATCCGAACTCGTTGAGTTGAGTCCGAGTTCACTTATGGATGCGAATGTCCGAACTCGTTGAGTTGAGTCCGAGTTCGTGAGATGTAACTAGGCATCCGAACTCGTTGAGTTGAGTCCGAGTTCACTTATGGATGCGAACGCCCGAGCTCATTGAGTTGAGTCCGAGTTCGCTTATGGGCGGGTTACATGATTGCTTGATTGCATATATGGCACTTATGTGCAAGTTATCCATGTATCCGAATTATATTCCAATGTGTTCAACGGGTAAAGTTCTACTCAAATGGAGGAATATTCGAGATGTAAAGAGACGTATTGGTAAGTGATATGAAATGGATATTTTGGACAGGTATGTATTTAACCCTCGGGTTGAGTATTGATACAACCACGATAAGGTAATAAGATGATGAAAAATGATTAAAAATGTGATATGTGTTTTAGTGATACATGCTAATGTTGATTGGTATGACTGTTTGTTATGTTACTTATTATTTGCATATGAACTTACTAAGCATTTATGCTTACTCCCTCCTTACTCATTGTAGTTTTGGACAAGCCAGCTCAGGGGTCGGGATAGGTCGAAGGCTCAGTCACACTATCCGGAAGACTTTTGGTAATGGCTTGTAAATTTAAGTATGGCATGTATAGCAATATACCTATTTTGTGTAAATGATCTTATGGTATGGTTGTGGAATGGTTGAGGAAATGCTTGATAATGATAAATTATGAAAATGGTTAGTGTAGATTATGTTTGATGTTAAGGAAAACTATTAAGATACTTAGTGCAAAAAAACTCATAAAAAGGATGAAATTTGCCATAAACAGAATACTGCAGCAACACTGATGCGAGTTTGAAAATTTATTAAAAATCATAGAAATTGAATTTGGTGATGGAATACATATCAAATTGAAGTTTATTATGTCTAGTTTCACATGAAACAAATGAAACAGGTAAAGGAATTATATGTTAGAAGATATTTGAATTTTAGTGAAACAGGGTCATAGAAGTTTTTGAATCCCCTATTCCAACTTTAGAAATTCATTATAAATTATAAAGATATAATTAGGTGGTATATTTTATATCCTCAGAATCCTTATTGAGTCTAGTTTTAGTAGAAACAGATCTCATAGTCATATGAATTTTGTACAGAGAGAAATGTTGTTCGTAGTAAACAGAGGGCAGACCAGTCGAGTCCTGAAATAGGGGTAACTTTAACTAATAAACTGTACTAATTGGCCCAACCAAAAATTCTAGAAAACATTTATTAGATAGGTATATGAGTCTAGATTCAGGAAAAATTTACGGATCTTGATTTCAAGTTTCGTAACTCGAGATATAATTTTTCTTGTGACTGTGATGCAAGTAGCTTAAAAGCTGTGAATGTAGAAACAACAATCCAAAGTTCTAAAAATGTTAAACTAAGCTTAGTAACACCTCATACTCGACTCCAGCGATGGTCTCAGGCGTGGGGGCGTTACATTTAGTGGTATCAGAGCAGGTTTAGTCGGTTCTCGGACTACGTGTTATATGTATGGATTTTTCTATACATGCCATATGTATGAATTGTGATAGTGTGACGACTTCTGACCTTTTTAAATGAATTTTTTTTATATAGTAAATGGATCCCAATCCAACTGTGGCAGATGAAGTAGAGAGTAATGCGCCAGCTCCGGCTGAAGGAGCAGCGCCGACTGAAAACCCACCCCCTACTGTTGGTCAGGGAGGAGGAGAAAGGGATCGGGAAGCCTTTCTCCAAATAATGAGTGCATGGTACACTGAGTTCGTTCGTACGAACCCAAATGTACGACCTCCCCCACCTCCCCCAATTCCTCAACCTGTACCCCCGATGCCTCAAGGTATGGATATGATAAAATTTCACAGAACCCCCATTGACAGAATTCGTAAACAAGGGGCTGAAGAATTTAGAGTAAATATTGATGATGATGCAGAGAAAGCAGAGTTCTGGCTTGAAAATTCTATCCGGGTATTTGATGAATTATCTTGTACATCTGAAGAATGTTTGAAATGTGCTACATCTTTGTTGAGATATTCAGCCTATAATTGGTGGAAGACTTTGATTTCGGTGGTACCGAAAGAGAGGGTAACTTGGGAATTCTTTCAAGAAGAGTTTCGGAAGAAATATATTAGTGAAAGATTTATTGATCAGAAATGTAAAGAGTTTCTTGAGCTGAAGCAAGGTAATATGACAGTCTCAGAATATGAAAGAGAGTTTGTTCGATTAAGTAAGTATGCCAAGGAATATGTTCCTACAGAAGCCAAGATGTGCCGACGATTTGAAGACGGGCTTAACGAAGACATTAAAGTATTTGTCGGGATCCTTGAACTAAAAGAAATGGTACTACTGGTTGATCGAGCTTGCAAGGCTGAAGAACTACTTAAAGAAAAGAAAAAGGTAGAGGCTGAGACTAGAAATTGGAAGAAAAGACCGATGAGTAGTTCATTTTCACAGCAACCTAGAAAGTCAAGGAATATGAATCCTCGTTCCCAAGCTTCAGCTGGACAATCATATGGGAATTATAAGAAGCAAAATGTGGGTCCTAAATCTCAGAATATTTCTGCAGCCAGTGAGGGGAACTCGAGATTTGTTAAACCTGAGTGCCAGCGGTGTGGTAGAAATCATTTTGGTCCGTGTAGAGCAAATGAATGTTTTCGATGTGGTTCTCCGGATCATTTTATTAGAGACTGCCCAGAGAGAGCTGAAAAAGAAAAATTTCAGAATACAAAAGCTAGTGGTGCAGACTCGAGAGGAAGATATTCGAGAAAAGCTGGAAATGAAGCAAGCAGCAAGAATGTAGCCAGAGATTCAGCAGCTAAATCTGAAGTAAGGGCTCCAGCTAGAACTTATGCCATAAAGGCACGTGAAGATGCTTCCTCACCTGATGTGATTACCGATACATTTTCTCTCTATAATGTTAATGTTATTGCTTTGATTGATCCCGGTTCTACTCATTCATATGTATGCATGAAACTGGTGTCTAGTATGAATATACCTGTTGAGAACACAGAATTTATGATTAGAGTGTCGAACCCGTTAGGCAAATGCGTGATAGTTGATAAAGTAAGCAAGAAATGTCCTTTATTGATTCGGGATCATTACTTTCCGGCCGACTTGATGTTGTTGTCGTTTGATGAGTTTGATGTTATTTTGGGTATGGATTGGTTGACATTGCATGATGCTAAAATAAATTGCAAAGAAAAGATTATAGAATTAAAATGTGGAAATGGTGAAACTCTGCGGGTTGAATCAATCAGAGGCATTATCTAGTGTGATTTCTTCAATGTCGACTCAAAGATATCTGAGAAAGGGTTATGAAGCTTATTTGGCGTATGTAATTAATACAAAAGAAGTTGAAAAGAAAGTTGAATCAGTGCCGGTTGTGTGTGAATTTGCAGACGTATTTCTAGAAGAATTGCTGGGTTTGCCTCCAGTCAGGGAAGTAGAATTTGGTATTGATTTGATATCGGGAACAGCTCCGATTTCGATTGCTCCGTATAGAATGGCACCAGCAGAGTTGAAGGAATTAAAGTCGCAGTTGCAAGAGTTGACTGATAAAGGTTTTGTGAGACCGAGTTTTTCACCTTGGGGTGCTCCGTGTTATTTGTGAAAAAGAAGGATGGTTTTATGAGGTTGTGTGTTGATTATCAGCAGTTAAACAAGGTGACAATCAAAAACAAGTATCCGTTGCCAAGAATTGATGATCTGTTTGATCAGCTAAAAGGAGCGACATGGTTTTCAAAGATTGACTTGAGATCTGGGTATTACCAACTGCGGGTAAAGGAGTCGGATGTGCCTAAAACTGCTTTTAGAACAAGGTACGGTCATTATGAATTTTTAGTTATGCCATTCGGATTGACAAATGCTCCTGTTGTGTTTATGGATTTAATGAATCGCATATTTCGGCCATACTTGGACAGATTTGTTGTGGTGTTTATAGATGATATTTTAATTTATTCAAAAGATGAGACAGAGCATGCTGAGCATTTGAGGATAGTTTTGCAAACTTTGAGAGATAAGCAGCTGTATGCTAAGTTTAGTAAAAGTGAATTTTGGCTCCGGGAAGTTGGATTTTTGGGTCATATTGTTTCAAGTGATGGTATACGGGTTGATCCTAGTAAAATTTCAGCCATTGTTCATTGGAAACCACCGAAAAACGTAACTGAAGTTAGAAGTTTCTTGGGGCTAGCTGGGTATTATCGGCGGTTTGTAAATGGATTTTCTATAATTGCCGCTCCTATGACTAGACTACTCCAAAAGGATGTTAAATTTGAATGGACGGAAGAATGTCAACAGAGTTTTGAAGAATTGAAAAAGTTATTAACTGAAGCACCAGTGTTGGTACAACCCGAATTAGGTAAAGAACTTGTGGTGTATAGTGATGCTTCTCTAAATGGTTTGGGGTGTGTACTCATGCAAGAAGGAAAAGTGGTGGCTTATGCTTCGAGGCAGTTAAAACCTCATGAGAGGAACTATCCTACTCACGATTTGGAATTGGCTGCGGTGGTGTTTGCTTTGAAAATTTGGCGAATTATTTGTATGGTGAAAAATGTCGTGTATATACCGACCACAAAAGTCTTAAGTACTTGATGTCACAAAAAGACTTGAATTTGAGACAGCGAAGATGGTTGGAGTTATTGAAAGATTACGAGCTTGTTATCGATTATCATCCAGGAAAAGCGAATGTGGTTGTTGATGCTTTGAGCAGAAAATTGTTGTTTGCTTTGAGAGTTATGAACACTCAGTTGAAAGTGTCAGATGATGGTTCGATTCTAGCAGAGTTAAGAGCAAGATCGATGTTTTTGCAAGAGATTTCTGAAACTCAGAAAAATGATCAAGATTTGCTAGCCAAAAGAAAACAGTGTGAAGCTGATACGAGATCAGATTTCAGAATTGGTGCTGATGGGTGCTTAATGTTTAAAGATCAGATTTGTGTACCGAAGAATGAGGAATTGATTCAAAAGATCCTACAGGAAACACATAGTGGTTATTTCTCGATTCATCCGGGTAGTACGAAAATGTATAATGACTTGAAGAAAATGTATTGGTGGAATGGAATGAAAAGAGATATATCAGAGTTTGTGTCCAAATGCTTAATTTGTCAATAGGTGAAAGCTGAACACCAAGTACCTTCAGGATTACTCCAGCCTATTATGGTTCCTGAATGGAAATGGGATCGGATTACTATGGGTTTTGTTTCAGGATTGCCATTGACTCCGAGAAAGAAAGATGCCATCTGGGTAATAGTTGACAGATTAACTAAGTCGGCTCATTTTATCCCGGTACGTACAGATTATTCTCTTAACAAGTTGGCTGAACTGTATATTAGAGAAATTGTTAGATTACACGGAATACTATTATCGATTATTTCAGATAGAGATCCAAGGTTTACCTCGCGGTTTTGGCAAAAGTTGCAAGACGCGTTAGGTACGAAGTTAAATTTCAGTACTGCTTTTCATCCACAAACTGATGGACAATCAGAAAGAATAATTCAGATTCTTGAAGATATGCTTAGATGTTGTGTATTGGAATTTCAAGGAAGTTGGGAAAGATACTTACCGTTGGTGGAATTTGCTTACAATAATAGTTATCAGACGAGCTTGGAAATGGCACCTTATGAAGCATTGTATGGTCGTAAGTGTCGAACGCCTTTGTATTGGACTGAACTCAAGGAAAATCAGATTTATGGAGTTGATCTAATAAAAGAAACTGAAGAAAAAGTGAAGGTAATTCGAGATTGTTTGAAAGCTGCTTCAAATAGACAGAAATCTTATGTAGATTAAAAACGAAAAGACATTGAATTTCAAGTTGGTGATAAAGTATTTTTAAAGGTGTCTCCGTGGAAGAAAGTCCTTAGATTTGGACGGAAGGGCAAATTAAGTCCGCATTTTATTAGGCCGTATGAAGTAATTGAAAAAGTTGGACCGGTAGCATATCGGCTAGCATTACCACCTGAACTAGAGAAGATTCATGATGTGTTCCACCTATCTATGTTACGTCGGTATCGTTCGGATCCTTCCCATGTAGTTTCACCGACAGAAATTGAACTACAACCAGATATGACCTACGAAGAAGAACCGATTAAGATTTTAGCTCGAGAGGTCAAACAACTAAGGAATAAAAATGTTACACTTGTGAACGTGTTCTGGCAAAGGCATGGAGTAGAAAAAGCTACATGGGAATCCAAAGAAATTATGAGAAATCAATACCCACATCTGTTTACAGGTAAGATTTTCGAGGACGAAAATCCTTAAAGGGGGGAGAGTTGTAATATCCCGAATTAGGGCCTAATTGAAATAGTGGTTTCGTGACCACAAATCCGAGATAGAAATAATTATTTTATAATTATTTTGAGGTTTATGATATGATTGCATGATTGTGTGAAAATTTCGTGATGAAATTCTATGCCTAAAGTGCTTAAATTGAAAGTAGGGACTAAATCGAATAAGTTGCAAAACTTGCATTCTAGAAGTTTTTAGTATGAAATTGTTTTGGAATATTAATGAGGAGGTCTTAAATAGCAATTTGACCAATTTTAAGTTCATGGACAAAATTAGGAAATGGAAGGAATTTTTGAAAAGTTTAGTAGTAAGGGTATTTTGGTCATTTAGTTATTAAAATGAATTAAAAACAAAATTAAAAGCCAATTTTTGTCCATCTTCTTCATTAGGCCGAAATTTCAAGGGTTCTCCATAGCTAGGGTTTGTTTCAAGCTTCCAAGCTCCATAGTAAGTGATTCCAAGCCCCGTTTTTAATGATTTTTACGTTTTTGAGATCCCGGTAGCTCGATTAAGCTTATGCTAACAATAATTCAACTTAGGGTTCATATTTGGAAAAATACCCATAGGTGAAATTTGTGTATTTTGATGTTTTATGATAGAATATGAGGTTTAAAATTATGTTAGACAACTTGTGCTACTCGGTTTTGAGTGAAAACGAGTAAAAGGGCTTAATCGGTAAAAATACCTAATAGTCATAAGTACATGTTAGAGTGAGAATTTGATGTTGCCATAGAAGAGAAAAGTGATTAGCATGTTGTAAAACATAAGAATAAGGAATAAAGTTTAATCCCGAGCCTAGGGGCAAAAATGTAAATATGCAAAAGTTTAGGGGTAAAATTGTAATTTTGCCAAAATTTGAGTTAAGGATTAATTTGATAATGTGAGTATTAAATAAGCTAAATGTGTTATTTTAGATCAAGAAAGACGTGGAATCGACCTCAATCGAGGAAAAGAAAAGATTGTGGACTAAATTGCAAAATCTTTGTATTTTGGTACCAAGGTAAGTTCATGTCTAAATAATGTATCATAATGGTTATTTTTAAGTTATTGATGTTAATTATATGTTATGCTGAATTTTATTATGAAATGTATGCTTTGTGGTTAATTTCAAATAATATGTAAATTATGTGAACTACTTGTTAAATATAATTGTTACCGAGTATTGATTTCGGCATTCTACGGAAGACGGCAAGGATAAGTGTTCGAGGAAAAATCTCGTTTGAACCTTAGGAATATATTAGGATACAAGTGACATGTCACTAGGATGGTTGAGCATCCGAACTCGTTGAGTTGAGTCCGAGTTCACTTATGGATGCGAATGTCCGAACTCGTTGAGTTGAGTCCGAGTTCGTGAGATGTAACTAGGCATCCGAACTCATTGAGTTGAGTCCGAGTTCACTTATGGATGCGAACGCCCGAGCTCGTTGAGTTGAGTCCGAGTTCGCTTATGGGCGGGTTACATGATTGCTTGATTGCATATATGGCACTTATGTGCAAGTTATCCATGTATCCGAATTATATTCCGATGTGTTCAACGGGTAAAGTTCTACTCAAATGGAGGAATATTCGAGATGTAAAGAGACGTATTGGTAAGTGATATGAAATGGATATTTTGGACAGGTATGTATTTAACCCTCGGGTTGAGTATTGATACAACCACGATAAGGTAATAAGATGATGAAAAATGATTAAAAATGTGATATGTGTTTTAGTGATACATGCTAATGTTGATTGGTATGACTGTTTGTTATGTTACTTATTATTTGCATATGAACTTACTAAGCATTTATGCTTACTCCCTCCTTCTTACTCATTGTAGTTTTGGACAAGCCAGCTCAGGGGTCGGGATAGGTCGAAGGCTCAGTCACACTATCCGGAAGACTTTTGGTAATGGCTTGTAAATTTAAGTATGGCATGTATAGCAATATACCTATTTTGTGTAAATGATCTTATGGTATGGTTGTGGAATGGTTGAGGAAATGCTTGATAATGATAAATTATGAAAATGGTTAGTGTAGATTATGCTTGATGTTAAGGAAAACTATTAAGATACTTAGTGCATAAAAACTCATAAAAAGGATGAAATTTGCCATAAACAGAATATTGCAGCAACACTGATGCGTGTTTGAAAATTTATTAAAAATCATAGCAATTGAATTTGGTAATGGAATACATATCAAATTGAAGCTTATTATGTCTATTTTCACATGAAACAAATGAAACAGGTAAAGGAATTATATGTTAGAGGATATTTGAATTTTAGTGAAATAGGGTCATAGCAGTTTTTGAATCCCCTGTTCCAAATTTAGAAATTCATTATAAATTATAAAGATATAATTAGGTGGTATATTTTATATCCTCAGAATACTTATTGAGTCTAGTTTTAGTAGAAACAAATCTCATAGTCATATGAATTTTGTACAGAGAGAAATGTGGTTCGTAGTAAACAGAGGTCTGACCAGTCGAGTCCTAAAATAGGGGTAACTTTAACTAATAAACTGTACTAATTGGCCCCACCAAAAATTCTAGAAAAAATATTGTAGATAGGTATATGAGCCTAGATTCAGAAAAAATTTACGGATCTTGATTTCGAGTTTTGTAACTTGAGATATGATTTTTCTTGTGACTGTGATGCAAGTAGCTTAAAAGCTGTGAATGTAGAAACAATAATCCAAAGTTCTAAAAATGTTAAACTAAGCTTAGTAACACCTCATACTTGACTCCGGCGATGGTCTCGGGCGTGGGGGCGTTACACTGAGATACCAAAACAAATGCAAAAAAAAAAAGAAGAAAAAAACGCACATAAACCCAATTCATATTTTTAACAAATTTATATTTATTCATTACCTATAGGAAACCAAAACGCACATAAACCCAAACCCGAAATGCACAAAATAATACAAGAAAGGGAAAGTCAGTCGTAAATACCTATAGTACTCAAAATTCCAAGGGCAGCGGCAGAGAGAAGAGGCTGTGACAGAGAGAAGAGTATTCGCTGGAGAGAAAACAAATTTTAGAAATTGGGGATTTTGATCAGTTGGGGATTGGAAATTGTGTAAAATAATTTGGGGAAGACGCCGTAGTGGAAAATGGGAGAAAATAAATTGGGAAATTGGGAAACTAGAGCTACAAGAAATCAGGGTAATCTAATTTTGGGGGAAACTGGGAGAAAAGAAACTGGAAAACTAGGGAATGAAACTGGAGTTATTTGATTTTGGAGAAAATTAGGGAATCCGGGGCTAAACAAATGACGCCGTTTCAGTTAGTTGAGTTTAGCCTTGCGGCGTTTATCACAAGCGCCACCAACGTAGATAAAACGACAATATTTTGGCTACCCATAATCGATATATGCTGCGTTTTAGTAAAAATGCCACTAAAAAGAAGAAAAAATGATAGCGTTTTGCAAAGGATTAAAATATCTTTACGGCATTTTAGTAAAAATGCCAATAATTGGCTGACAAAAACGGCAACGTTTGCACTCATATTCACGGCGTTTTCTGTAAAAACGCCACTAATAGACATCCTTTTGCGGCATTTTAGTAAGAGTGCCACTAAAAAGCAGATAAAAAAGGCAGCGTTTTAAAGACTCTTAAAACATATTTACGGCGTTTTTTTTGTAAAAATGCCACTAAAGGCTATCCTTTTGCGGCGTTTTACCCAAAACGTCACTAAGACAATGCTTTAAAATATCAACATTTTGCAATCATTTTTCCATTTCACTTTTTTTTTCCTTTTTTATTGTTTGTGTTTTGTTTTTTTCTCTTACATTAATATCTATATATATACTTAATATCCATATGAAACTTATTTTTTAGAATTTAGGGTTTATGGTTTAAGATTTTATGATTTATGGTTTATGGTATATAGTTTAGGGTTTGGAATTTAGGGTCTATAATTTATGGGTTTAGAGGTTAGTGTTAGGGTTTGGGGCTTAAGGGGTTATGGTTTTATGTTTGGAGTTTTAAGGGTTTATGATTTGAGATTTAGGGTTTAAGGTGTAGTGGATAGGGTTTATTGTTTAGAGTAATTTTAAGGGTTTATGATTTGAGATTTAGGGTCTGGTGTTGAATGGGTATTACTTAGTGTTTATAGTTTTATGGGTTATGATTAGAGATTTAGGGTTTGAGGTTTAAAAGGTTATTGATTTAAGGGATTAGAGGTTAGAGAAAGCCATAACATTGATTTTAACAGCGTTGTAACTTAATTAAATGAAAACTTCTAAATAGGTTAGTTATCAAAGTGTAACTTTTCATAATTAAGTAACTAAAATGAAATTAACTTTCCCATAGCTAACTTGTAACACCCCAAACCCGGCCCAGACGTTACGGCTGAATTCGGTGTGTCACATTGGAGCGTTACTGTATAGGTCATGTTTTACCTAAAATCTTTCTTAGTGATTTAAAGAGTATTTTCGTTGTAGATTAAAGTTAATGGAAGCTGTGCACCAGGTAGAATGTCGGAAAAAGAGGAGGTGAGTCTATTAGACTACTTAAGTACCAAGCTCTCCATGGATCCACTCCTGGACATGCACACAACCATTGCCACACTTTAACTGAATGGTGTTCAGGAAAAACCATTTCATTTTAAGCCTGTGAAAGCACTTATTAATTTTAGAAAATGTTTTTGTTTCGGAAGCTTTGTCTTGTTTCACGATATTTTGAAATCAGGTAATTTCTTTTAAAAACGCACCCTAGAGCTATTCAATTTCAAACATTTAAATCCATATCATGCCTAAGCTAATAATCATACTAAAGAAATTAAAAATAATTAAAGCGGCCTTATTACAACTTAAAACCCAAAGCAATTAAAGTAAATGAAACTGATCAAGTCATAAGAAGAAAATTGAGCTTGCAAAGCATGTCGCCACTCTGAATCCCTCTCAGCTCCAAGTCCACTATGGTTGGGGGTTACCTGCATGGATAAAATTAAGGGGTGAGTTTGGAAAACTCAGTGTGTAAAATAACCCAACCATAGTCCAGATCAGTTCAAACCATAGAAACAGATTAAGTTGGGCCTTAACCCTATACAGAACTCAGAATGAAGCCCATAGGCCCATAACAGAAACAGAGCAGATATATCATGTATGCAGAAAACCTAACCCATATCCATCCGTATACACCGCCGTACCAACCTTACACCATGTGGGGAGACTACTCGACCCACCCATCCGCTACACGTCACAGAATTTGCAGCATGGCTGCCAGAACAGATACTGTGACAGAGCCACCAGAAACAGATATTTGTGGCAGAGCCACCAGAACGCTTCCTCCATCCATATAACCCATATCCCATGCAACACATATACATGTCATGGTATACAACAAACAGAATCAGAATATCATGCATTTCAGTCAAAATTAACCCTAAGAGTATAATGGTAATTTTGCACCTAGGGCTATAATGGTAATTTTAATACTTAAGGGTATTTTAGTGAATTTGACCATTTCAGGGTTTACATTCATATTACAGCCATTAACACATTAACAGAAACACTTACCGAGTGTTTTTACCGAATTGGGCCCGTTGGCCCACTAACTCGTTTTCGGCCCATTAAGCCCAAATATACCGAAGTGCACGAAATTGCGCACTCTGCAGCCATACCGCTTGTGATTACCAAAATTAACAACCAAACCATCACACGAGCGCTCGCACGCTCGCAAGTTCACAAAATGTCGGCTTTTCGGTATTTCAGCTTTTTGGCTTTTACCGATCTAGTCTATGAGTGGGTGTCATTTACACACCTGATTTGCGACAACTGCTACCAAAATCTCCCACGATATCCTACAATCGTCACTAGACATATCAGATCCAAAATACAATGGCAACCATCATAAACTTACTTACCATAATTGGCCATCAATACATATGGCCCTTGAGATCCTACCTTTGCCAAAACTAGTGACTAGATCTCGATCTAGTCGTTCCACTTGTCCAAGCCTTCGATCAGCAGCCTCTAGATCACACTAATCAATTGTTACAACCCTTAGAGCCTTAAGCTCTAATCGACAGCATCCCTATGCTTTTAGGGATTTTGACTTTTCTAAAACCCGAAATAAAGAATAGATTTGAGTACCTACCTCAGGTTCTTTCAACCAAAACGATTCCACTTCAGTTTCTACTCAGATCTGATGCAGATCTAGCCCTTAAACACTAGCAAAAATCAAATCTTAGAGATTTAAAGATTCGGCTATATATCCCTAAAAACTATGGTGTTTTCGGCTTTTGGAATTGTGAAGAGGAAGATGATTTGGTATGGTGATTTTGCAGTGGTATTACCGACAGGGGTTGAGGTTTAGAGGATGTGAAAATTGGCCAATAGAGATGAAGAAAATAGGAGGATTTTGGCTAGAAGAAATTGGCACAAGAAACAACTTTTGGGATTTCGGCTTTTATGGCAATCGGCTATAGAGGTTTAGAAAAGAATGGGAATGAAAGAGGAGATGAGTAGAATGGTAGGAATGTTTCAGACAGAGAAGAAAAGAAAGAGAAAAAGAAAATTGAAGAAGAGAGGAGAAGAGGAGGAAGAATCCGGCACTTAGGAGATCTAACTTTGCTCCTTTCGGCCTTTTGCGACACTAAGAAGAGAATAGAATGAAAGTGAAGGCTCTAGGTGGCTAACCCTAATTCGGCAAAACCAAAAGAAAATAAAGCTTGCCCTAATGGCCATTCAGACCCACGGCCTAACCTTCCTAAAGCCCTAGCAGAATTTCCACTTAAGCTCTATCACATGCCCGGCATATGCATACAAAAATAAAAGTAACAACACGCTTACCTTGTGACTTGAACTCTGGCTCCCCCTAATCATCCACACGTCACTCCCAAAACACCTAGGTGGCGCCACATGCCACTTTACCACAGATCTTTTTGTGTCCTATTTTACCACCTCAATTTTAAAAGCCCATATCGCCAGAACCCTCTCTCCCAAAATTAAAATTCAGGAATTGCCTCGAATTAAATTTACTCTTGGGCCTTTCAAAGGCACACCAACATACTCAAACCCAAATTATTAATAAGGCCTACTGCCCAGATTCCCTTAAGAGGCAAAATTTAAGAATTTTGCTAAAGCTATGGGCCGAGCCCTGGACCTTTTTCCCACACCATAAACCTTTCGTAATTTATTTAATTACCACACTAAACATACGAAATAATAATTATAAAAATAATGATAATGATAACATCCAAATTATTCGGGCCGTCTTCTACCCGAAACCAGGCTCAAGGCCCAATACTTTTAGGCTACAAAATCGGGGCATTACATAACTAAATGGTGTAGTTAATTTATATTGTTTGTAAAGTCGGTTTCAGATATGATCAAAATAAAATCGAATTCAAAATAAAAATAAGACCTTATTTAATTTGTTATAGTTTGGTCCTATCCAAAATAGATAGTTACCTATCCATATCAATCTATTACTTTTTGTATTTATTTTTCAATAAAAAATTTGTTATAATTTTAATATATTAAAATTAATATGATCTCTTTTACAATTATATAAGATATTGTTTAATAAATAAATTAAAAAAAACTAATTAATCTAAACACTAAACCCTTAACTATAATCCCCAAAACCCTAAATCATAAATCATAAACCATCAACCCTAAACCCCAATCTTTAAACATATAATCCCTAAACCCATAATCGATAAACCTTAAAATAGTTTAGATCTATAGCGGCATTTTTTTAAAAAGCACCGCTAATGCCACTGAAGCTCAAAGTAAGGCGACGTCGTTCTGTTTAATCTTTTAGCGGCATTTTTAAAAAAAAGCCGCTATAGGTCGACCTATAGCGGCGCTTTCTAAAAAATGCCGCTAATACTCGATCTTTTGTGGCACTTTTAAGAAAACGCTGTTAATACCACTGAAGCTCAAAATAAACGATGTTCGACTTAATCTTTTAGCGACGTTTTTAAAAAAATGCCGCTATAGGTCGACTTATAGCGGCACTTTCCTAAAAACTCCGCTAATGCTCGATATATTGCGTGTGTTTAGGAAAGCGCCGCTAATTCCACAGAAGCTCGATTTAAACGATGTTGTTCGGCTTAATCTTTTAGCGGCGCTTTCTTAAAAACGCCGCTAATGCTTGATTTTTGCGGCATTTTTAGGAAAGCGCCTCTAATGCCATGGAAGCTCAATGTAAACAATGTCGTTCGGCTGAATCTTTTAGCGGTATTTTTAAAAAATGCTGCTATAGGTTCACATATAGCGGCGTTTTTGAGGAAGTGCCACTAATGCTTGATCTATTGCAGCATTTTGAGGGAATCACTACTAATGCTCAATCTTTAATTGTGTTTTCTATTCAAACGCCGCTAAAAACGTCACTGAAAACCTATTTTGCTGTAGTGGTTACGGATACCTGATGGCCTGTATGAGCAGTCCCGTGAGTAGCTCATAAGTGAGCAACATGTGGTCTGAGATATGGAGTAGCATCGGCTACATATGAGGCACTTAGGTGCAAGTTTCTGATGTGTCCAATAGTATTCTGAGTGTTCAACTGGTAATTCGAGAGAAGTTTAATGAGCAATCTTAATGACTGAATCAAGACAAGAAACTAAGTTTTTATGTACAAATGGCACAGGTATGTACATCGAACTCATGTGAATGACAGGAAATATGATGAGCTTGTGGTAAGAACATGTATACATATATATATGAAAAATAAGTTCATGAGATTTGATAAAACGCAAGGTTATGTTCATTGTGTTAAATGCATGAATTATGTTTGTTTAAGTTGCATTTTATTTGCATGTGGACTTACTAAGCTTTATGCTTACCCCCTTTCCTTTTCCTTTCTTATAGTTTCACCAAGTTAACACGAGGATCGAAGAACATTAGAAACTCGATCACACTATCAATCGAACATTTGGGTACAACTAGCCTTATCATTTTAAGTATGGCATGTATAGGGACTTGGTCTCTTTTGTTATGTGTCATATTGATTTAGCCAAATGTGTTGGCTTATGATGGTATCAGGATTATTTTGTATATGGCAATGAGAGGTGGCTCATATTGATTATTTTGGGTTGTAACCCTATTTATCGATGCATGCATGCAAATGTGTTGATGCTTTAATGTGGTTATGGTTGATTGTGGTTGATGAGTGTAATGGATGGCATGTACGCTTGGTGAATAAGATATGGTTAATAAGTATGCAAAAAATGTGGTGAAAATGTGCAACTTGACGATAGATTGGTAAAGATGACAAACAAACATGAAATTGGTGTGGAATGCCATATGAAAGTATGATAATTTGAATGGGTGACATGTTGGCTTTACTAAGTCATAGTTTAATCATGAATGTGAATGTTTGAGTAATCAAATATGCCATGTTGCATGTCATTAAGTGAGTGTAAATGTGTGAGTGTTTAAGGGTGGCAAATGGCTTGGAAAATAGCCTAGAAATTGTCCACACGGTTAGACACACGGGCATGTGTCTTGGTCGTGTGTGACACACGATCTGCCTCATGGGCATGTGATCCGACCGTGTGTCCCCTACACCCTAATTATGCAAAACAGAATGCCCAATAGTAAAAACACGGCCGGAGACACGACCATGTGTCTCAGCTGTGTGAATGACATGGGCATGTGCCCAAGCCATGTGAAGTCTGCACTTAATTTTTGGAATTTAATTCACCACACGGTCTAAGCACACGGGCATGTGACTTGGCCATGTGACCTTATTTTGTTAATGATGTCATGGTCAGAGAGTTACATGAGCTGAGGACACGAGCGTGTCCCGAGCCACACGGGTGTGTGTGACCATACGGCCTACCCACAAGGGCATGTGACTCTCCAAAATAAGAAAATTTTCTAAGTGTTTAAAAGGTTTTGAAAGTTCTCGATTTAGTCTCGAACCGCTTTTGATGTATGTTTCGGGTCTTGTAGACCTTTATAAGGGATAATATGCATGTGATTGAAAAGTTTTCAATTGGTGCAAAATTTTATGACTCGATTTTATATGAATGTTTATGTTTAAGTCTGGTAACGCTTCGAACCTTGTTCTGGCATCGGATACGAGTAAGGGGTGTTACAAGGGAAATATATGATCTGCCATAATTCGGTGTAGCAAATAAAAGTAGTTTTCACACTTAAAGAGCTTGAATATGAGCATTTTTGATGATCGTTAAATCGTGATAAGTTTTAAATTTATAATTGACCGTACTTGAAAACTAACTCTTATCACGATGAAGGCAAGCGCACCTATCAAACAGTAGTATAGTTTGTAGCAAGATCGGGATGTCAAACCCATAGGAACTAAAAGTACTAGTATTAACTTTCTTTTTATTATCTAGCATAAAATTAAGGGGGATTTGTAACACCCCGAATTTGGGCCTAGAAGTATTGGGCCTTGAGTGCGGGTCCGTAAGGAGGTTGTATGTAGGTATTTAATTGTGCAATGAAATAACACAATTAAATGTCTGCTTTGGTGGTTAATGGCCTTGAGAAGTGTTAGAGAAATCTTGGGTTCAAACTTGGGCTTTAGCAAAAATTTTGGTATTAAGTGAAAAAAAAAACCTGGATGCTTGGATGAGGGTTTTTAAATTATTGTGTTAAATAAATGACACAAGGAAGCTTGTAGCCTAGTGGTTGTGGCGTCATTAAGGTTGTATAGGAGTCTGGGTTCAAGCCTTGGCTCTTGCAATTTATTTTGGTTTTTTTTAAAGGAACCTGGACTTTGGCCTTTAGACCTTATAATTAATTGGGGATAAAATATGACACAAAAAACCTTGTGGCTTAGTGGCAAGTAGCGTGTGGAGCATCTGAGTTGAGGCATGGGTTTGAATCCCATGGCAAGCAAGGAGCATTTATTTTGCTACCAGGGGGCGGCAAGAGTTGGTGTTGAATTTAAACTCTGATGTTAGAGGGATCCCACATCGGGAAGCTAACATAAGAGTGGTTGCGAAGCTGGCTTTAAATAGAGGGAACCATGAGGAGAGTAAAGGTACCTTTTCTTGGCTGATCCCTTTCGCTGTATGGCGTGCTCATTTGGGTTAGGCGTCGACTAAGAGTGCTCGGAGCGTGGATTAACTCCAATCTCCTATCAGGTGTGTATTTTCTTGCTACTTTAGCTGTAGGATGGCTACTTCAGGCCGCAATGGGCCGAAAGGGGTCATGTGGGCCTAATGGGCCTACAGGCCCAATTGGATAAGTTGTTTGATTGTGTAGTAAATATTGGACTAGGATAGGTGAATCTCATATTTGTGGCTAGATTTGGGCTAAAAGGGCCACACGAGCGTGTGGGCTCATTTGGCCCGAGAATAGGATTTAGGCCCATTTGTATTGTTATCCCTGTTTAGAATACTTTAGTTTACCAAATTACTAAATGCCCTCGATTTGTAGAATTACCATTTTACCCTCAATTTATAGAATTACCGTTTCACCCTCGATTTACAAAATTACCGTTTTACCCTCGATTTATAGAATTATAATTTTACCCTCGAATTATAGAATTACTGTTTTACCCTCGATTTACAAAATTACTATTTTACCCTCAGTTTACAAAATTACCGTTTTACCCTCAGTTATGAAATTATTGAAATACCCCTGTAAGATAGAATTACCGAAATACCCTCAATTTGTAAAATTACCAAAATACCCCTAATTTCCAAAATTACAGAAATACCCTTGACTTTTTAAAAATTATAAAAAATACCATTGGTTTACAAAATTACTGAAATACCCTTGGTTTGTAGATTTACCAAAACACCCTTGTAGGATGAAATGACTAAAATACCCCTAATAGGTAAAAAGACCGTAAAGCCCCTGTAGGGTAAAGTGACCGTAATACCCTTGTATGGTAAAATGACGAATATGCCCTTATGTTCCGTGTGACTGATGTGCTTAGGATTTACATATATTGATATTGGATTAGTTAAGTTTGAGTGACAGGTGGTGGTTACCGTAGGTGATTGATTATGGAAAGGTTTCAACTTCAACCCATAACAGGTGTGTACTAACCCTCGTAGTAGCTTGGATTAATATATGCTGAGAAGCCGAAATGCTAAAATACCGGCATTTCGGGAACTTGTAATGTTGCGTGTGGGTATAGATGCGATAAATACGATAAGATCAATGTTTGGATCGATGGAACGGGTAAGAACTCAATTTTGTGCACGATGGTAAGTTGGGCCTCAATGGGCAGGAATTGGGCCAAATGGGCTTTTGGGCCCATTTGGGTAAAATTGATAGAAAATGGAATTTGGAAAAGTTGCATGTTAACACGGTTAGTATTGTTGTAAAATTTGGGTTAAGTAGGCTTAGTGGGCTAAATCAGCATTCGTAGGGCCCTTTAGCGGGTTTTGGGCCCAAAAGCCTGAATTTGATAAGTGGGTTAAAGATCATTGATTAAACACTCGAAAATATTGAAAATTGTAATGAACATGGAAAACCCTGATATTTGGTAAAATTATGAAATTACCCTTATAATATGAAAAATGACTGTTTTGCCCTTGTGGGCAAGTGACTGACTTGGACTGTGTGGTTGACGGATTTGATTGTGAATATATGTTGGTGATATGAATGACTTGACTGTGATTGTTTGATTCAAATATGGGCATGACATTCTGCATACATGACATATTGCATGGGATATGGGTTATATTGATGGAGGAAGTGCTAAAAGGGCTCTGCCCCAATTTACCGGAAAGGGCTTTGCCCTAGTTTATTAGAAAGGGCTTTGCCCCAGTTATTAAAAGAGGCTAGGCCTCCAGTTATATGATAAAGCAGCTATGCTGCCAGTGGAGAAGTTTGGTTGGGTGGGTTGAGTTATTCCCCATATGGTGTGTTGGTTGATACGGGTGGAGAGTAGCGGATGGTGGGTCGAGTAGTCTCCCCAAATGGGCTTGCATACAATCATTGACATTACATGTGATATTGAAATGGGCTTGCATACATCCATTGACATTACATGTGATATTGAAATGGGCCTAAAGGTCATACCGTTTACAGTAAAGGCTTCAGCCCAATGATATGATTTATGAAAAGGCTTCGGCCTAGTAATATGATTTATGAAAAGGCTTCGGCCCAGTGATATGATTTATGGAAAGGCTTCGGCCCAGTATATGCCAAGACTAAATAGGGATTTGGCCCAGATTGTACTGATACTGTGTTATTTACTGTTTGTTTGTTATTGGGGTTACACACTGAGTTTTCATAAACTCACCCCGTTTCTAACTGTGCAGGTAATCCCTAAGCTTAGATGGTTTGGAGCTGCGATGGACTCGGAGATGGCCACACTACTGTTTCTGTTTCTTTTAATTGCAATAAGTAGTCAATTTATTTCTTTATAAGTTTTATCTTATTAATATTATTATTTGGTTTTGGTTGTAAGAAGGCCATTTTAATTATTTTTCTGGGATTATTTAATCTTATACCCTATATTTTTCTGATAACAATATGAGTTAGACCTAGGGCGCGTTTCCAAAATGATAATTGTTTTCAAAATAACTCAATAATACAATTAATCGGTTTATCAAAAATATCTACTTAAATGAATTCCAACTCATTTTTCTCAAAACCTAACCTAGCACCAAAGTGTGGCAATGGTTGTGGGCATGTCTAGGATTGGATCCAATCAAGAGCTTGGCACTTAAGCAGCCTTCTAAGCTCACCTCCTCTGTTTCAGATACCTACCTGGTGCACAGCTTCCATTCACTTTATTAAATTAGCAAAGACCATCTTTTAAAACACTAAGAAGGATGTTGAAAGAGGCATGGGTTTTCTTAAAAACTGCAATGTGACACGTCGCATCCGGCCATAACGTCTGGGCCGGGTTTGGGGTGTTACAGGATTTGTTTTATCTAAACTAATTAACTAAACTAAGAATGTACAGAAAGTAAATTGGGGAAATACTTTTAGGAAAAACTGATTGATTTGGACGATACCCAAGAGAAAATCCACCTAGCCTTCACTTGTTATTTGACTCTAAATCAAACGATTTATTCACTTGACTTGATCCGTAGAAATCCCTAAGTTATATTATTATCTCTCTCGAGACTAACAACATCTAACCCTAGGTTGATTAATTGAAATCTCTTTCTAATTAAAACCCCTAGTGTTGCATTAACTCGATCTATGGATTCCCTTATTAAGTTTCCCCCTAATCAGGCAAAATTATGTCACCTTATGTCTAGG
Organism: Gossypium hirsutum; assembly: GCF_007990345.1. Classification (NCBI taxonomy): domain Eukaryota; kingdom Viridiplantae; phylum Streptophyta; class Magnoliopsida; order Malvales; family Malvaceae; genus Gossypium; species Gossypium hirsutum. The sequence goes on along the minus strand of NC_053434.1, from coordinate 67,514,535 downwards.
TGTGAAATCAACTCCGCTTATTTATGTTAGATCTACTCTTAAACAGTGACTTTTGCTCCTCTGAATAAGCACATCAATACTTGAATCAATATCCTGAAATATTAAAGCAAGAATTAAGAACTCATAATTAAGAACAAGTCAAATATTTATCATATAATTTAGAAAATAATAACAAGATTCATCTTAGGTTTCATTCCCCTTAAGTATTTAAGGGTTTTTAGTTCATAAATGTAAAAGAAAACATCTTAAAAGAATAATGATAACAAAACATAAAGAAAACCCAAAAACTCCTAAAGGAAATTGAAGGGAGATCTTCAGTCTTGAAGAAGAATTCGGCTTCTTAGTTGGATCAATAGGCTTTCTTCGAGTAATTCCTTGCCTCCTACCCTGTGTATCCCCTTTTGTCCTCCTATAGTGTGTTTAAATAGGCTTTAGAATGTCTCAAAATCCTCCAAAGTGCTCTGTTCCGATTAGAGCTAGACTTGGGCCCGACAGGGACATGCCCGTGTGCGAGTGCTTCAAACCGTGTTAGAGTCTATTGAATAGACACGGTCGTGTGGTCTACCCGTGTAGGGAAGTCTAGGCTGTGTTGATTTTCCTGTTGGCCCATTTTCTCTGTTTTCGGCCAATTTCTCGCTCTTTTTACTCTCCCTTGCTCACCTAAGTATAAAACATGAAATTAAAGGATTAGGAGCATCAATTTCACCAAGTCTAAGAGAAATCATCCATAAATGTGCTTAGCATGGGATAAAAATATGTATAAATTACGGTTTATCAAATACCCCCACACTTAAGCATTTTCTTGTCCTCAAGCAAAATCCTCAACTCACAATTAAGAATTCATTTTTCTCAGTTTATAATTCCTGTCAATAGTATCTCAGAATGAACTATAAGTAATCATACATTGAGAACTCGACTAGAAGAACATCAAAGTTTCAAACATTCCAAGTTGAGCATTTTATCACGAAAACATTAGGTGTCTCCCCTCATTTAAGTAATCACATTTGATTCAAAATATCACAGAGTTCAACATTCTCACTAACGATTCACTCAAATCACTCGAAGTGTTTAAGGACAACAAATGAAGCACTCATTAGTCAATATGAAAAGTTATTACCATAGGCTTCCGTGAAAATCAACTCTCCACCACTATATATTCAAATGATACATCAATCAAAAGGTCTTTAGAGGGTTGTAACATGGCTTTGGTTAGGGTGTGTGGTCATAAGCTGAAAAAGAAGGTTAGAACCAAGATTGAATTGAAAAATTACCTAACTAGAAAAATACTACAATTGACAATTTACATTCCTAATTGAGCTTTTCTTCATGGATAACATCATTTTAATCTAAGCATTACATAATTTCATTATAATTTTTTTAATAACAAATCAAATATTATAGAACTTTGCTAAAAAATAAAACATAGCTAAGCAATTTATTCAAATCGAATCTCGACGAAAATAGGGATCAAAATAATTGAGTGGATTTCAACAATAATGGGTTATGGGTTAATATTGAGGGTAAATCAATTAATGACTTGTTAGGCTCAAGAGGGTTCACTAAGGGTTAATTATAGAGGTAGGCTTTTATGGAGTGAGTGGGTTAAACCTAGGTGCCTTTATTATCTCAACATACCAAATCAAAGGTGTGGTCTTGACATGCATAATCAAGCAAGTTCTAGAATCACGATTCGATATTGACGCACTCAAAGCAACAATAAAAGTGAGCATGAAAGAAATAATATATGCTTTAAAGGCTCAAGATCTCACAAAAATTATGGCTTTTTTTTATGCTTAACCTGTGAATTTCAACTCAATATAATACCTAAACTTTGGGAAACAACCTAAAAATTTTTAATTCTCAAAAATGAACTTTATCATGCTTGATTCTTTAATTCCTTAAAGCCTAACAATCAATGCATAAATGCCTATGTTTTAATTCAAGACATGTCAATAAAAATCATAAATTAATCAAAATTCATTCTAATAATGATATGAGAAGATTATCTGAAACCAAGACAAAATTTAGGGATTTTTCTGATAATGATATAAATATCCCCCCACACTTAAGATGTACATTGTTCTCAATGTACAAAGTTAGCTTTACCGAAAAATATAGATATTGTGAAAAATAAAAAAAATAAAAAAATAAAGAACACACAAATTTTACGTGGAAACCCTTTCGGGAAAAAACCACGGGCAGAAGAGAAGAAAAATCACTATGTCGAAAAATTGAATTCAATTCAAGAGGAATAGACTATGTCTATTTATAGGCTTGTAAAGCCATACCCTAGTAGGATTGAAACACCTTATCCTAATCAATATAAAATAGATGGAGTTTAATAAGGTTTAAAAACCTTATTCTAAAATAAAATAAAAGAAGTCTAGTTCTATATGGATTTTACTTTTATTTTATTTTCCATTGTATTTTATTAAATAAGAATTCGGGTCACTTAATTCTAACAATCTCCACCTTGACACAAATTCTCAATGAACAAGTTCTTCATCGCGAACTTTTAATGAACAAGTTCTTCACCTCTTCCATAAAACCCCTAAGGGTTTAACTTCAACAATGAACACCAACCAAGTCTAAGCAATGCTCAAACTTGGTTATACGAAGTGACTTAGTCATCATATCTGCAGGATTTTCATGAGTACTAATTTTGCTCACAACAATATCACCACGAGCAATAATATCACGAACAAAATGATACCGAACGTCAATATGTTTTGTTCTCTCATGAAACATTTGATCTTTTGTAAGGAAGATGGCACTCTGACTGACACAAAATACTGTACTAATTTGAAGGTCTTTATTGAGTTCACTAAATAGTCCCTTCAACCAAATAGCTTCTTTACAAGCCTCAGTAATCGCCATGTACTCAGCTTCAGTGGTAGACAAAGCGACTGTAGTTTGCAAAGTGGCTTTCCAACTAATTGCACAACCTCCAATTGTAAAGATGTAACCTGCGAGAGATCTTCTTCTATCAAGGTCTCCACAAAATTAGCATCAACATACCCTATGACTCCATCTTTAGTTCTTCCAAACTGTAAGCAAACATCAGTAGTGCCTCGTAAGTATCTTAAAATCCATTGAACTGCTTTCCAATGTTCTTTATCGGGATTTGCCATGTATCTGCTAACTACACTGACTGCATATGATAAATCTGGACGTGAACAAACGATAGCATACATGAGAGATCCCACTGCACTAGAGTATGGAACATGTGACATGTACTCAATCTCATCATCTAATTGTGGAGACAAAGCCAATGAAAGTCTAAAATGGGCTGCTAAAGGAGTACTAACAGGCTTAGCACTCTGCATATTGAACCTGCAAAGAACTTTCTCAATGTACCCCTTCTGACTTAGGTACAATTTACTTGCTTTTCTATCTCTGAGAATCTCTACACCGAGTATCTTCTTTGCTGGTCCTAAATCTTTCATCTCAAATTCTTCACTTAGTTGGGCTTTGACCTTTCTTATCTATCCTTTATCTTTTGCTGCTATCAACATGTCATCAACATAAAGAAGTAGATACACAAAAGAACCATCACTGTTTTTCTTAAAGTAAACACAACTGTCTAAACTACTTCTTTTGAAATCATGAGAATTCATAAAGGAATCAAACCTCTTGTATCACTGTCTTGGTGACTATTTCAAACCATAAAGGGACTTTCTCAGCAAGCAAACATAGTCCTGTTTTTCAGAGACTATAAAACCCTCTAGTTGTTGCATGTAAATATCCTCCTCAAATTCTCCATGCGGAAATGCAGGTTTTACATCTAACTGTTCAAGCTCCAAATCATGCATTGTAACACCCCGTACCCGAGACCGTTGCCGGAGTCGAACACGAGGTGCTAACAGACTTAATTCATTTATTTACACAGTTCATTTTAAAATTTCCAGACAAGCTGGCTAACTGCGTCACTGTCACCTTAAAAATCATATCTCGAGTTCCAAAACTCAAAAACTGATTCTGTGAATTTTCCCTGAAACTAGACTCAAATATCCATATGCAGATTTTTTTCTAGAATTTTTGGTCAGGCCAATTAGTACAGTTTATTAGTTAAAATCTCCCCTATTTCAGGGTTCGTCTACTCTGACCTTCATGCATTATGACTTAGATATCGCCCTGTACAGGGCTTCAATACTTATGCCGTTTGTTTCTAAAGAAACTAGACTCGAAAAGGAATCTGTACATATAGGGCATGACTTCTAATTATCTCTGGTTAATATATAGTGAATTTCCAAAGTCAGAATAGGGGATCCAGAAATCGCTCTGGCCCTGTTTCACGAAAACTTAAACATCTCATAAAATACGGCTCATATGATCATTTCGTTACTTTCATATGAAAATATATTCATCAAGGTTCGATTACATAATTTATTCACTATTTAATTCCATTCCTACTATTTTTAGTGATTTTCCAAATCCACATCACTGCTGCTGTTAGCATCTATTTTTAAGGTAAACTTTCCCTATTTCATGGTTTTCCATGGATCAACTAGAATTTTGTTATACATAGCACCAAAATGATCGTGATTAACCATTCCAATGGCTAATTGTTACCAACATTTCCATACCACTCCATGAACAACATACAAAATGATTATAACGCTATGCTCAAAATATATATAAGCCATTTTCGCATGGCTATCCAAATATATACATTACCGAAAGGTACATGACCAACAACAAAAAGGGTAGTCCTATACATGCCATTTTTAGAGTTCAACTAAAAGAGTACCAAAACGGCTTTGATAGTGTGGATGACTTCGACTTTGACACTCCCGTGTCCGATAGCTGACGAACCAAAATCTATAAAACAGAGAATCAAATAAACGGAATAAGCATATAATGCTTAGTAAGTTTTGAGTAATGAAATCATGCACAACTGAAGTATAGCATTTGTGACACCCCTAAAGTGACCCTAGTCGGAAAGTGGTTTCAGGACCACTAAACCGAGTCATAAAAATAATTAACCGTCATAGTTGATGCTTATTATATGTATGTATGCATGTATAAAAATTTCATATTGGAATTTTGTTAATTGTAAGTGAATTTTATTAAATAGGACTTATGTGGGAAAAATTTAGAAATGTGCTAGGCAAATGTAAGTGGCCTATTTATGCATGTTGCAAAATAATTGTACTTGCATGTCAAATTAACCAAAGAACAAGATGGTGGCCGGCCATGCTATAAGTTAAAGCCTATTAAAAACATTTGGTGTTAGTGTTTTATGGGAGAAAGAATAAAATAAAAGGTTAGTAATAAAGTAATGCAAAGGGGAGGGGTGATGAAAACAAAGTTGTCTCATCCATGTCCCCCCCCCCATTGTCGTGACTTGAGAAAGAAAGAAAAGAAGAAATCGGTTCTTCTTGGCCGAAATGAAAAGAGGAAGAAGGGAGTGAAGCATTCGGTTATCCTAGGTCAATATTAAGGTAAGAAAGTTTATACTAGTTCTTGAAATTTTAGTTGATATGGAGTGAGATATCAAGTTATTTTTGTAACCCATGTTGAAATTTTGAGTGTGGAATGAGTAGGGTTTTCGGCTAGGAGATTAATAAGGGTGATGGTTGTTGTTTCATGCTAAATCTAGATGAACAATGGTAGTTGCTTACATTTTGATATTTATGAGTTCCTTTCTTGATTCTACCTTAGACCCACGAAGTATATTTTTATTTAGTGTTGTTGGAGATTGATGATAGAAGCTAATGAGTGAGAGTTGGATAGATATTATGAGGTTAAAATTCATGGGATTGTAAGCTTGTAAGTTGGATGATGAAATTCATGCTTTGTGAGGGTAAATGGGTTAAAAGGAGCATTCGGCCATGATGTAAAAGCATGATGAAGTGATGTTAAATGCTTTGAATATTGAGTATATGTTGTTATAAGTTGAATTTAAGGTTTGTTAAATTGTCTTTGTCATTGCCGAATGTGTGTAGTTAAAGAAAAAAAATTGTTAAAGTGCTTAGTTAATTGATATTAGGTTAATGTATGTGTTTTGAATTGATGGAATGGAGAGGATGCTTTAAATGTGTTATGAACAATTATATGTTAAATTAAGGTTTGCTAAGCTAGCTATTAAGGTGAAGTACAAATGTTAATATTTGATTGCTAGTGTATATATGGGTATTAGCCGAGTTTTGAACTTGAAACAAAATGGTATTTAGTCAATACAAGTAACCATATTCGTAGAATGTATTAAGTATAGAATCGGCCTCAACATAGACATGCATATTCGGCCACATGAGGTAGATTGATGTTGCATGTATTCGGTTAGAGGCAAGCATATTGATGCTTTTATCTTGGCTTAGATAATCGGCTAAAAGAGAGTGTGGTCTAATATGTTGAGTTGAATCATGATTTCATATATATGTGACTCTAATGTCTAATGTATATATGGGTTAAGTACCTTGAGTTTCTCTTTTTGATGTTCAAATGATTAAATCAATTTATTTGTTAAATTAAGCTCAAGAGCAAAGGGGAACTAAATCCGATAAAGGGAAGGAAAAAGTAAACGAATAGCCGTGGATATCTAATCGTCGACCACTTCCAAGGTAAGTTTTAAGTGAATAAACGTTGAGTAAATTCAATCATAATAGGACATAATGAGTTGATTTAATAAGATATGATGTGGCCATGATATGTCTTAAACTCAAATGGTAAGTTCATAAGTGTTTGGACTTGGAAATTTGAGAGCAAATTGTAATAATTTGCTTTGGACAGCAGCAGTAACGTGATTTTAGAAAATCACTATAAATTGTTGGTGTGGAATTATAGGCTGAATAAAATATGTAATCAAAGCTTAGTTAGTCAAGTTTCTTATGAAAGAGACCGTGTAAGAAAAGAAATTTCCTATAAGGAGATATTTAAAGTTGTGCGGGACAGTGTCAGAATGACTCCGAAATCCCCTGTTCTGTTTTTAGAAAATCATCATAATTTGTACAAAAATGGTTATAAGATAAAATTTATATTCTTAGACTCATTAATGAGTCTAGTTTCAAATTAAATCAAATAGAACACATTTTGAATTCTGTACAATTAGAAATTTGATTCGTAGTGAAGAGTGGTCAGATTAGTCAAACAGTGAACAGGGGAAACTTTAAGAAAAATCTGGTATTGATTGGCCAAACCTAAAATTCTGAAAATTTTGTGGATGGAAGGCATACAAGTCAATATTCAGGGAAAATTAACGGAAAGTGATTTGGAGTTTTGTAGCTCCAGTTATAAATAATTTAGTGACTATTGCTCAGGAAAACAGCTTGTAGTGAATATGTGATTTTCTTGTAAACATGGATAAACCTTGTTTTAGTTGCTCATAAGCTATTGATTAAACCCATACGTGAATTCTAAATCGTGATATTGTAAAATGATATATGAGTGTTAGATGGATCTTTGATATTAAAATTTGTGAAATTGTAAGTTTATGAGTATTCAAATATGAAATGATAGTATGGCGTGAAATTGAATTATTCATTGGAAATTGATAGATGTAGATTCGGCCAAGACAAAGTGTATACATGATAGTATATGTGGTATGTGAAGTATATTTGGATAATTGTGATGTGAATTTATATTTTGATTTAGGATTTTATGTGATGAATGTGAATGTGTATATGTGTGATAAGGCCGAATGGCCAATGTGATGAATATGAACATGCATATATGTGATAAGGCCGAATGGCCAATGTGATAAATGTGAGCATGCATATATGTGATAAGGCCGAATGGCCAATGTGATGAATGTGAACATGCATATATGTGATAAGGCAGAATGGCCAATGTGATGAACGTGAAAGTGTATATATGTTGCGAAGCCGAATGGCTAATGCGAAACGTGCATGAGACGGATATGTGGTAAAGCCAAATGGCTAATGTGAGATATGTATGAGATGTGTATATATATATACGTTGTGGCCAAATGAAAGACGGCGGAAGGTGTGTTTTATTAGATATTTGATGAGGCAAATGAATTACAAATATGACAGTCGATGTGAATGTTGTAACATGTGATTAAATGTACATGAAACTTGGAAATATATTCCGGGTAAGACCCGATGACTACGTGTGGAGATTATGTCCGAGTAAGACCCGATGACTACGTGTGGAGATTTTGTCCGGGTAAGACCCGATGACTTCGTGTGGAGATTTCGTCTGAGCTAAAGGTCTCGCTGATAATCCGAGTAAAGGTTAAAGCTATAAGACTTCGTAATAAGAATTGCTTATAAATATATTCAATGCGAAAGGTTAAACAGGTATGTACTCCAAGTTTATAAGTGAGCTTGATTTGAACTAAATCATAAGGTAGTTATGTGATGCATACGAGAACAATCTATGAGACTACTCCTATGATTATGTGACATCGGATCAGTGTGAGAGGTTATGTGAAATTATACAATATATCTATGTCACATGAGCTCACTTTTATGTGAAAGTTTATCTGCCTATTGTATATGATGAGATGTGCATATTCGGTAAAGGGATGGTATGCCCGAAGGAAGAGTGAAATAAAAATACGAACAACTATGTTATAATTTGATTGTTATCTGTTGACACTACTTAAAACTTACTAAGCATTGTAATGCTTACTCCGTTTACCTTGTTTTCTCTGTTTTATAGATCTCATTTCGAAGCTACAGGCTCGGGGATCGTCAGCAACTAGTCACACTATCACTATCCACTGCTTGTTACTGTTATGCTTAGAATTATTTTATGGCATGTATAGAATAGACTAGTGGTCGAAGAATATTTTGGTTAATGTATATAAGCCATGCGAAAATGGCATCTTTTGAATGTGTACTTATAGACGTTTAAATTGTATCCCTGGCTGTGCTTAGTACTTATTTAAATGAATGATCTTATTTCAAGAAGAAGTTCAAAATTTTACTGTTCTGATATGAGTTTCAAGTCCGGTAATGCCCCTTTACCTATTCCGGCGACGGGTACGGGATTGGGGTGTTACAGCATTCATATGACTAAACGAATAATTTCATATACACATATTCTCACAATCATATCTACTTCACATTTCCAACCCTTATATTCATACATAAGGAATCAACTTGCCTAAAGGCCGGAAGCTTGTTAATTGATTGAGGGAATACTATTTAAAAGGAATCAATTATTCCAATGCATATACAAAACATACCTCATCGTTGGGGATTTACGAGCGTATTAATTGGAATTATTACAGCAAGATCGCTCATTCCCAAACCAAGTACCTTCGGGATTTAGCCGGATATAGCTACTCGCTCAAATGCCTTCAGGACTTAGCACGGTTATAGTAACTCGCACAAATGCCTTCGGGACTTAGCCCGGATATAGTAACCATCACAAATGCCTTTGGGACTTAGCCCGGATATAGTAACTCACACAAATGCTTTCGAGGCTTAGCCCAGAATTAGTCACTAGCACAAATGCCTACGGGACTTAGCCCGGTTATCATCCGAATATTCATGCACATATCAATAAATCATGACACATCTATATTTCATTTTCATAACTAGAATTCAAACACAAGTCACTTATCAAGCATTACCATTTCGGCTCAATAGCTACATACAAAGAGCATGATTTTGATTTGCTTATAACATGATCTCCATTCACATTCGGCTACCCGTCACAAGTATAAACTAATCACCTCAATATATAATTCAAGTAGAATCATTATATCTCCGTTTATTAGTTATGCTATATGTCATGACTTAATCAAATCATAAACTAAGTTCCATTACTCGGAAACTTAGCTCAGATGTTGTCGAACGACCTCAACGGCTATTCAATTACTTTTTCCTTTCCTTTATCGGATTTAGTTCCCCTTTGCTCTTGAGCTTAATTTAACAAATAAATTGATTTAATCATTTCGAACATCAAAGAGAAATTCAAGGTACTTAGCCCATATATATATTAGGCATTAGAGTCATATATATATGAAATCATGAATCAAATTCAACATATTAGCCAATGTTCTCCTTTAGCCGATTATCTAAGTCAAGATAAAGCCATCAATATGCTCACCTATAGCCGAACGTACAACATCAATCTATGTATTCATTCATGTGGCCGAATATGCATATTCCAATATGATATCATTTCCATTTCATCTAACACTTAACATTTACCACATATCAATTAACCAACCTTTTTTTTATAATTACAAGACTCTTCATCTATTCATGCTCTCATATTCGGTCATCCATGCCTATACTAACCATATAACCAAAAATTGTAAGTTTAAACACAATACAACATTTTAGCACCATGGCCGAACACTTCATGAAGTTGCTAAGCCTACCCTTTTCAAATTCTCACACATACTCACCTCCAATCCTTTTTATTAAGCACTCAAACTCAATCATTTTCATACCTCATCATTTCAATCACTCACACTGCATGTGTTCAACTCATTAGACAAATCTATGTTTGGCCATTGTACCCATGAGCATTAAAATTTATAATTTGACTAACTTAAACCCTTTTCTTCAACAATTCTTCCTAAAACATAAAGGCTATAACCCAATCTCATCCTTTAATAACTAAAACCGAATGCTCAAACCATCACCAAGATTTCAAAATTTTGACATGGGTTATGTAAGAAATTAGCTAATCAACTAGAAACAAGCTTAAAAATTTTAAAAAATCTAACACAACTTACCAACCTCCCTTAAGCTTAAAGAGACCGAAACCTTCTCTTCTTTCTTTCTTCAATTCGGCCAAGAAGAATAAAAAAGGATGAAGCTTTTTTTTTCTTCTAGTTACGGCAAAATGGGGGAGCAAGGATGAAACAACTTTGGTTTCTCCTCCCACTCCCCTCATATTTTATTGTTCTTAACACAACATGTTATCACAAAATGTTTATAATATGTTTTACCCATCACATTTTGTCTATCCTCATTGTCATGGCCGGCCACTACTATCAAAGTGGAGAAATTGACATGCAAGTCCACCCTTTTGATTACATGCACTAATAGATCCTTATAGATTAACCTATCACATATCAAAAGTGTCACACATAAGTCCTATTAACTAAATTCACATGTAATTAACTAAATCGAAGCTTAAAACTTTCACACACTCATATTCACATATTTTAGACAATAAATATTATACTCAAATACTTCGGTGACTCAGTTTAGCGATCCCGAAATCGCTTTCCGACTAGGGTCAATTTAGGGCTGTCACATGCATGGCCACAATACCAAGCAAAGCTCGAATCGAACTATGCTTAACAACTAGAGAGAACACATCTGTGAAGTCCACTCCTGGAATTTGACTGTAACCCTTTGCAACAAGCCTTGCTTTACATCTGGATTCTTCAACTCTTGGAGTCCCTTCTTTCTTCTTAAACACCCATTTACAACGAACAACCATTTTACTTTTAGGAAGTTTCACGAGGTCCCATGTTCTATTTTTGTGAAGTGATTCCATCTCTTCTTGCATAACAAACATCCACTTTTCTGAGTCTTCACAACTAACCGCTTTAGAATAATTAGATGGCTCTTGATTCACATCTATATCTTCAGCCACATTTAAAGCATAAGAACCTAGATCAACCTCGGCATACTTCTTTGGAGGTTTAATTTCTCTTCTAGTTCTATTTTTGGCGATAGAGTATTGTGGTGAAGAAGCAACTCTATTCTCAATTTTTGTTCTGGCTTGAGGAGTTGACTCTGTATTAATCTGATGCTCCACCTACTTTTGATTTTCTTTATTGGAAGAGTCTTTAAGAGATAGTTAGGTAGCATAGCAGTTTCATCAAAAACAACATCTCTGCTAATCACAACATTTCTATTTTTAGGACACCATAACTTATATCCTTTTACACCAGCTTTATAACCAAGAAAAATGCATTTAATGGATCTCGGTTCCAATTTTCCATTATCAACAGGAGCATACGCAGGACACCCAAAAATTTTTAAATCAGAATAATTAGCAGGATTACCAGACCATACCTCTTGTGGAGTCTTTTTCTCAATGGCAACGGATGGAGATCGGTAGAGGCTGCTTCTACCCAAAATGACTTCTATAAGTTGGCATTTGACAACATAAATAGAACCTTTTCCATGACCGTTCTGTTCATTCATTCTGTAACGCTGTTTTGCTATGGAGTATGATGAACTGTCAAGTGTCACATAATCCTTTCTGACTTGCACAATCTATTAAACTCATCAGAACATAACTCTAAGCCATTGTCTATGCGGAGGTATTTTATCTATTTTCCCGTCTATTTTTCAATCATAATTTTCCAAGCCTTAAATGCGAAAAACACATCGCTTTTCTACTTCAGGAAGAATGCCCAAACTTTTCTGGAAAAATCATCAATAAAGGTTAGCATATAATTAGCTCCACCTCTCGAAGGCACTCTGGATGGCCCCCACAAATCAGAATGAATATACTCCAACGTTCCCTTCGTGTTATGAATTCCTCTAGGGAATCAAACTCTCTTTTGCTTCCCAAAAACATAGTGCTCACAGAAATTCAGTTTGCAAATTCCTTGCCCATCAAGAAGTCCTCTTTTGCTGAGTTCTTCCATGCCATTCTCACTCATATGCCCTAGGCGCATATGCCAAAGTTTAGTAATATCATCATCTGACAAGGAAGAGGAAACGACAGCTGCATCACCAATAACAGTAGAACCCTGCAAAACATATAACTTGGCAATCTTTCTCTGCCCTTTCATCACAACAAGTGACCTTTTGGAAATCTTTAAAACCCCACTTTCAACTGTGTATCTGTACCCTTTTGAATCAAGAGTACTCAACGAAATTAAATTTCTTTTCAATTCTGGAACATGCCGTACGTCACTAAGTGTTCTGACAACTCCATCAAACATCTTAACTTTAATTGTTCCAACACCTGCGATTTTACACGAAGCATTATTTCCCATCAAAACAACACCTTCAGACACTGTTTCGTAAGTTGTAAACCAATCCCGATTGGGACTCATGTGGAAGGTGCAGCCCGAATCAAGTATCCACTCATCACTTACTTTAGAATCATTGACAGAAATGACTAGAAGTTCACCATCGCTGTAGTCTTCTACAACATCAGCTTCACCGGAATTTTCTAGTTGTTTTCCCTTTTGATTCGCAGCCTCCCTTTTAATCTTGTTTTGTAGCTTATAGCACTCAGATTTAATGTGCCCTTTCTTCTTGCAGAAGTTACAAGTTTTACCTCTGTTCGAAGACTTCGATCTACCTTTATATTTACCACGAGGATTCAGTTCCTGTGTCCTACCACGATCATCATCAGTATTCCGATCTTGTCTCCCACGAGTAATGAGACCCTCACCCTGAGAGTCGGGTTTAACCACAAGATGCTTCATCTTATCATATGAGGTTAAAGAATTATAAACCTTATCAACTGTGAGAGACTCACGGCTATATAAAATCGTGTCTCTAAAGGTTGAATAAGACAGGGGCAATGAACAAAGTAGAATCAACCCTAGATCTTCCTTATCATACTGGACCTCCATGGCCTCCAAGTTTGAGAGAATTTCTTTAAACACTGTTAAGTGTTCATGTACAGACGCACCTTCCTCCAAACGATGAGCATAAAGATGCTGCTTCATATGCAACTTGCTTGTTAGAGTTTTCGACATACATATTTGTTCTAGCCTCTTCAATAACGCAGCGGCAGTCTTCTCTTTCATCACATCCTACAAAATTTTGTTGGACAAATGTAGATGGAATTGTGTTAACGCCTTTCGATCCTTACGCTTCTTCTCTTCATCTGTTAATGTCGAAGGTATCTTATCTATCCCTAGCAGGGCATCCTCCAGACTGGTTGCATCTTAATCTACCACAATGCAAATCTAGTGTTACGATCCAACAGTGGAATTTCATTCTTCAAAGACACCATTACTGTGATTGAGATGAATAACCCAGAATCTATGATACCAATTTATGAAAAATAAAAAAAATAAAAAAATAAAGAACACACAGATTTTACATGGAAACCCTTTTGGGAAAAAACCATGGGCAGAGAAGAAGAAAATTCACTATGTCGAAAATTGAATTCAATTCAAGAGGAATAGACTATGTCTATTTATAGGCTTGTAAAGCCATATTCTAGTAGGATTAAAACACCTTATCCTAATCAATATAAAATAGATGGAGTTTAATAAGGTTTAAAAACCTTATTCTAAAATAAAATAAAAGAAGTCTAGTTCTATATGGATTTTACTTTTATTTTATTTTCCATCGTATTTTATTAAATAAGAATTCGGGTCACTTAATTCTAACAGATATAAGATCATAAGATAGGGAATGTAACACCCCGAACCCGAGACCGACACCGGAGTCGGACACGAGATGTTAACAAACTTTGAAAAATTTTTTTCCAGACACTGCCCAGTCTGAGTACTAGTCGCTTCAAAAATCATATCTTGAGTTTCACAACTCAAAAATCAGTTTTGTGATTTTTCCCTGAAACTAGACTCATGTCCCCACCTATGGATTTTTTTCTAGAATTTTTGGTCGGGCCAATTAGTACAGTTTATTAGTCAAAGTCTCCCATGTTACAGGGGTCGACTACACTGACCTTTTCCCATTACGACTGGGATATCTCTCTTCACAGAGCTTCAATACTGATGCCGTTTGTTTATATGGAAACTAGACTCAGAGAGGAATCCATACATATATGGTATGACCCCTAATTATCTCTGGTCAATTTATAGTGAATTTCCAAAGGCGGAATAGTGAATCCAGAAACTGTTCTGGCCCTGTTCCACAAGAACCCGAATATCTCTTTCTGTACTGTTCCTATAATTGTTTCGTTACTTCCATATGAAAGTATATTCATCAAGGTTCGATTACATAATTTATTCACTATTTAATTCCACTCCTACGAATTCTTGTGATTTTTCCAATCCACACCACTGCTGCTATCAGCTTCTGTTTTTAAAGTGAACCTTACCTAATTTGGGGTTTCATGGACCAACTAGGGCCTTGTCATACATAAGCCCACATATGATCATACTTAGCCATTCTAGTGGCTGATCATTTGCTCAACACTTCCATTCCAACATAGTTACATCATGAAACCATCTATACATTCATAAATACGAATGGTCTAATGCCATACTCCACTTCTACAAGCCATTTTCGCATGGCTGTACACTTATACATTTCATAAAGTACTCGAAAGACAACAATGGGTAGTCCTATACATGCCATAACAAAATTCAACCAAAATAGTACCCAAAAGAGCCTTTGATAGTGTGGGCGACTTCGACTTCAAGATCCCGAGTCCGATAGCTGGAGAACCAAAAATCTATAAAACAGAGGAGCAATGTAACGAGTAAGCAATTTATGCTTAGTAAGTTTGAGCAAGGAATTCCAGCATAAACAAAGAATATCACACATTTAGCTAAACGGAATATTTCATAATACGCAATTTATCGATATTAAACTTGCTTCACAACATTAACAACCCTTATGCACATACACAATAGACTAACTTAGCCGAAGGCCGATAGCTCGTTTATCAACTGAGCGAACATTTATTCGTAAGGGCTCGATTGAATTCAACACATACGTAACATATCCCCATATTGGGATGTTTTTCGAGTATTCGCTGGAATTTTACAGCAAGCTCATTCATTACCAAATCACGTACCTTCGGGATTTAACCGGATATAGCTCCTCGTTCAAATGCCTTCGGGACATAGCCCGGTTTTAGTAACTCACACAATGCCTTCGGGACGTAACCCGGATTTATCAACTCGCACGAATGCCTTCGGGACTTAACCCGGCTTTAATAACTCGCACGAATGCCTTCGGGACTTAACCCGGATTTAGTATCTCGCACAAAGGCCTTCGGATCTTAGTCCGGATATATTCGCTTAGCACAAAGCCTTCGGGACTTAGCCCGGACAGCATTCAATTAATTATGCACATCTAACAATAATTCATGGTACATTCATATTTCATTTTCGTTTACGAAACTCAAACACAAGGCACATATTGTCCTTGCACATTCGGCTTAATAGCCACACATAGAGCATGATTTAATCACATCGAAATTTAAGCTCTCTTACTCAAGAACTTACCTCGGGTGTTGTCGAACGATTCCGCTAGCTATTCAACCACTTTTTCCTTCCCTTTATCGGTTTTATTTCCCCTTTGCTCTTGAGCTTAATCAAACAAATAAATTGATTTCATCATTTAGGCATCAAAAGATGAACACAAGGCACTTAGCCCATATTTATACATTAGACATTAAAGTCTCATACATGCAAAAATCATGCATCAACACAACATATTAGCTAATTTCTTTGCCCTTGGCCGAATATGCATGTCCATTTTTGGGGTCGATTTCAACACTTAATACACATATACACACTAGTAAAGCATCCTCCCCCTTTTCATCAATTTAACACATGCATTGCTCATTAACATGCAAAGTTACATTCGGCCTTAGCACACATCTTGCTAGCCGATTCTTCTCCATTTAGCAACCAATGCACATATGTGCTCACACAAAAAAATGCTAAAAAGGAGGTTCAAGAATCATCAAGCCATCATCACATGCATCATTAACAAGCTTCATATTTTGCATGCAATGGCATTAACACAACCTCCACCTAGGCCGAATCTTAACTCATCCTCATGCCTCATCACCACAACATCAAACATCAACCAAGAATGATTCATCCATGGTCAAGTGCCATTTCCATCACATAGCAAGATTTAGACCATGGGTTAGGTAGAACTCAAGCTAACAACTAAAACATGCATGCCTCTCATGGAACATCATCAAACATACCTTAGCCTAGCTACATGCATGGCCGAATCTCTTCACCTTTCTTCTTCTTTCCTTCTTAAAATTTTTGGCCAAGGATGAACCAAAGGATGAGAAAATTTTTCTTTGTTTTTCTTTCTAGTTTTTGGCAAGCATGAAGATGAGAAAAGGATGAACAAAATTCCCCCCCTTTCTCTTCTTTAGCTCACGGCAATGGGGGGACAAACACTACACACACATTTTTTTTCTTTTGTTTTCCATTTCTTTATTACCCATACTCCTTATTTTATTCTTCCACTAACAAAACATGTTTCATGACATGTTTTGCCCATCCTTCCTTGTCATGGCCGGCCACTACTCATTAGGGGGGGAATTTGACATGCAAGTCCCCCCTTTGTCCACATGCACTAATAGGTCCTCACACATTGACCTATCACATTTTAGAATTTTCTCACATAAGTCCTATTGACTAAATTCACATGAAATCAACCAAATTGAAGCTTGAAATTTTCACACATTCATAATTACATATTCTACACAATAAGTATCACATTCAAACATTTCGGTGACTCGGTTTAGCGGTCCCGAAACCACTTCCCGACTAGGGTCAACTTTGGGCTGTCACAACTCTCCCCCACTTAAGAAATTTTCGTCCCCGAAAATCTTACCGGTAAATAGGTTTGGGTATCGTTCTTTCATCGAGCTCTCGGTCTCCCAAGTTGCTTCCTCAATCCCGTGTTTGAGCCATAACACCTTTACTAGCGGAACTCTTTTGTTTCGCAACTCCTTCACTTCACGAGCTAGGATACGCATCGGTTCTTCTTCATAGCTCATGTCGACTTGAATTTCAACCTCTGATGGGCTAATTATATGCGATGGATCAGATCGATAACGTCGAAGCATCGAAACATGAAAGACGTCATGAATCTTTTCAAGCTCTGGGGCAAAATCAATCTATACGCAACCGGACCAACTCGTTGGAGATTTTGTACGGCCCAATGAATCTTGGGCTCAACTTGCCCTTACGGCCGAACCTGAGTATCTTTTTCCAAGGTGAAACCTTAAGGAACACTTTGTCTCCCACCTGATACTCGATGTCTTTTCGTTTCAAATCTGCGTACGATTTCTGACGATCCGTGGCTACCTTCAGACTTTCACGGATTACCTTTACTTTCTGTTCAGCATCTCTAATCAAATCAACTCCGAAAATTTTGCTTTCACCGAGCTCGGTCCAAAACAATGGTGTACAGCATTTACGACCGTACAAAGCCTCGTAAGGTGCCATCTTAATACTTGATTGAAAACTATTGTTGTAAGCGAATTCAATCAAAGGTAAATACCGTTCCCATGAACTACTGAACTCGAGGATGCAACATCTCAACATATCCTCAAGTATCTGAATTATCCTCTCGGATTGACCATCGGTTTGGGGGTGAAAAGCAATGCTAAAATGCAGCTTGGTACCCAGAGCTTCTTGCAATTTCTTCCAAAATCGTGAGGTGAATCTCGGATCTCTATCCGACACGATAGAAACAGGTACCCCGTGTAATCTCACAATTTGATAAACATACAATTCAGCTAGTTTATCCAATGAAAAATCCGTACGTACGGGGATGAAATGAGCCGACTTAGTCAGTCTATCAACAATAACCCATATCGCATCCTTCTTACTTGCTGACAAGGGCAGTCCGGACACAAAGTCCATTGTGACTCGATCCCATTTCCACTCGGGTATCATGATCGGCTGGAGTAATCCTGAAGGCACTTGATGTTCCGCTTTCACTTGTTGACATATTAAACATCTCGAAACAAAGTCAGAGATGTCCCGTTTCATACCATGCCACCAAAATTGACGTTTCAAATCATTGTACATTTTCGTACTCCCCGGGTGAATTGACATTCGGCTACAATGGGCTTCGTTCAGAATCATCGAAATGAGTTCCGAATTCCTTGGAACACACAAACGTTTCTGAACCTCAAACAATCATCATCATCAATTTGAAACTCCGATTCCTCGTTCGGAAAACACTTAGCCCGTTTTGCAACCAATTCATCATCGACTTTCTGAGCTTCACGAATTTGGTGAGTCAACAATGGTTTAGCTTTTAATTCAGCTACTAACACACTGTCTGGTAGAACAGACAAATGCACGTTCATCGCTCGAAAAGCAAACAATGACTTCCGGCTTAAGGCGTCCGCAACCACGTTAGCCTTTCCCGGGTGGTAATCAATGACAAGCTCGTAATCTTTCAACAACTCAAGCCAACGTCTTTGTCGCAGATTCAAGTCTCGTTGAGTCATCAAATATTTGAGACTTTTGTGATCCGAAAATACATGGCACTTCTCACCAAACAGATAATGTCGCCATATTTTTAAAGCAAACACGATGGCAGCTAGTTCGAGATCATGGGTCGGATAATTCCTCTCGTGTGGCTTCAATTGTCTCGACGCATAGGCCACGACTCGACCTTCTTGCATCAATACGCAACCCAACCCAAGTAGGGATGCGTCACTATAAATGACAAACTCTTTACCTGATTCGGGTTGCACCAAAATTGGAGCTTCAGTCAAATGAGTTTTCAGTTGGTCGAAACTTTTCTGACATTTCTCCGTCCACTCGAACTTAACATCCTTTTGAAGTAGCTTCGTCATTGGTGTGGCTATCATCGAGAAACCTTTCACAAATCGTCGGTAATAACCGGCGAGCCCCAAAAAGCTCCGAACTTCAGTAACATTTCTCGGAGGTTTCCAGTCAAGTATGGCTGAAATTTTGTTCGAGTCAACTCGAATACCCGACGCGGATACCACATGACCCAAGAAGCTAACCTCTCTTAACCAGAACTCACACTTACTGAACTTAGCATATAACTGCTTATCCCGCAAAATTTGCAGCACTAGCCTCAGATGCTCAGCATGTTCGGTCTCGTCTCTTGAATAGACCAAAATGTCATCAATGAACACCACTACGAACCGATCCAAATATGGCTGAAGATCCGATTCATCAAATCCATAAATACTGCAGGGGCATTAGTGAGCCCAAACGGCATCACTAAGAATTCGTAGTGACCATATCTCGTTCTGAAGGCAGTTTTGGGAATATCTGAATCTCGGATTCGCAACTGATAATACCCGATCTCAAATCTATTTTTGAGAACACTGAGGCTCCCTTAGTTGGTCGAACAAATCATCGATGCGCGGCAACGGATATTTGTTCTTTATCGTCACTTTATTCAGCTGACGATAGTCAATGCACAACCTCATGGTTCCGTCCTTCTTTTTCACGAACAATACTGGTGCACCCTAAGGTGAGAAACTTGGTCGAGCGAAACCTCTATCCGTCAGTTCTTGCAACTGAGCTTTCAACTCCTTTAACTCGGTTGGTGCCATACGATACGGAGCTATCGAAATCGGCGTAGTCCCAGGTACAAGCTCAATACCAAACTCTACCTCCCGAACAGGTGGTAAACCCGGTAATTCTTCCGGAAAAACATCCGGGTATTCACAAACCACCGGCACAGATTCGGGTTTCTTTTCTAATTCTTTGTCACCAAGTACATACGCAAGGTATGCTTCGCACCCTTTTCTTACATATTTCTGTGCCAACATTGCTGATATTACAGCTGGCATCCCCTCTAAGTCCGCAGACTCAATTCGGACTACTTCGTTATTTGCGCATCTCAAATCAATAGTCTTGCTCTTGCAATTCACAATCGCATCATGCGCGGTCAACCAATCCAAACCAAGGATAACATCAAATTCATCAAACGGCAAGAGCATCAAGTTCGCCGGGAAACAGGAACCTCGAATTTCCAGGGGACATTTCTTACACACTTTGTCGACAAGCACGTAACGACCCAAGGGATTTGACACCCGAATTACGAACTCAGTAGACTCAATAGGTAAAGTCTTACTGGATGCTAAGGTTTCACATATGTAAGAATGAGTAGAACCGGGGTCAATCAAAGCAATTACATTAGTATCAAAGAGGGTGAATGTACCGGTAATAACATCAAGCGAAGAAGCATCCTCGCGGGCACGTATAGCATAAGCTCTAGCAGGCGCACGGGCTTCGGATCTGGTTATATCATCTTAGATCCTCTCTGACCACCACCAGCATTGCCCATATTTCTAGATGGTCTACCTCGAGCAGTGGTAGCACCCGGTCTCCCACTCTGATTTGCATTCTGTCCCCACAACCTCGGCAATCTTAATGAAGTGGTCCACTGATCCGCATTTGTAACAGGAGCGGTCAGGAAATCTACAACTCCCCGAATGCCATTTACCGCAATATCGGCATTTCGTCCTGTCTCGACGTTCATTCCCAACACTGGCGACCGAAGTGCCTCGTGTACCCACAGGGGGTCGATCACGATCTCGTCCAAAAAGGCCCGAAGTGCCTCTAAACTGGCCCGCATCATCTCGAAATCTCTTCGATGTCTGTTGAAGAGACCTCCCGAGGATCTTTTACGAAACTCTCCAGTTCCCTCATCAACTCTTTGCTTTTCTTTTCTAAGCTCTTCGGCTTTACAAGCTCGTTCAACAAGTACCACGAACTCTTGTATTTCAAGAACGCCAACGAACATTTTTATATCTTCATTCATCCCATCCTCGAAGCGTTTACACATAATAGCTTCGGACGAAACACATTCCCGAGCGTATTTGCTAAGTCTAACAAATTTTCGCTCGTAATCAGTAACCGACATGGAGCCTTGCTTAAGCTCAAGAAATTCCTTCCGTTTTTGATCAACAAATCTCTGACTGATATACTTTTTCCGAAACTCAGTTTGGAAAAACTCCCAAGTTACTTGCTCTCGGGGCACAATAGAAGTCAGAGTACTCCACCAATAGTAGGCAGAATCACGTAGCAAGGAGATAGCACACTTTAGGCATTCATCGGGTGTACAAGATAGCTCATCGAGTACCCGGATAGTGTTGTCCAGCCAAAATTCAGCTTGCTCGGCATCATCGCTATCCATAGCCTTAAATTCAGTAGCCCCATGTTTTCGGATTCTGTCAACTGGGGGCTTATTTGACCTTATTTGGTCCGTTACCGGTGGTATTGTAGGTGCGGGGGTAGTATTTGTCGGGAATGGAGGTTGTGGAACAGCCATATTAGTTCGAATGTATTGGTTAAACCAATCATTCATCACGCTATAGAATGCTTGTCTAGCTTCATCATTCTGATTACTAGCATTAGGTTGAGAGTCCGCCGGCACTGTCCCTTGTGCGGGAGAGGCGCTACACTCTCAAGATCATCAGCTACTTCTCGGTCACGATCGGGATCCATTACTATAAATAAACACATTTACGATTGTCAGAAATCACCACACTATCAAGTAATCACATAAAATGGCATGTATAGCTAGACCCAAAACATTACGGTAGTCCTAGAATCGACTAAACCGTAGCTCTGATACCAATAAAATGTAACACCCCGAACCCGAGACCGACACCGGAGTCGGACACGAGATGTTAACAAACTTTGAAAATTTTTTTCCAGACACTGCCCAGTCTGAGTACTAGTCGCTTCAAAAATCATATCTTGAGTTTCACAACTCAAAAATAGTTTTGTGATTTTTCCCTGAAACTAGACTCATGTCCCCACCTATGGATTTTTTCTAGAATTTTTGGTCGGGCCAATTAGTACAGTTTATTAGTCAAAGTCTCCCATGTTACAGGGGTCGACTACACTGACCTTTTCCCATTACGACTGGGATATCTCTCTGCACAGAGCTTCAATACTGATGCCGTTTGTTTCTATGGAAACTAGACTCAGAGAGGAATCCATACATATATGGTATGACCCCTAATTATCTCTGGTCAATTTATAGTGAATTTCCAAAGGCGGAATAGTGAATCCAGAAACTGTTCTGGCCCTGTTCCACAAGAACCCGAATATCTCTTTCTGTACTGTTCCTATAATTGTTTCGTTACTTCCATATGAAAGTAGATCATCAAGGTTCGATTACATAATTTATTCACTATTTAATTCCACTCCTACAATTCTTGTGATTTTTCCAATCCACACCACTGCTCTATCAGCTTCTGTTTCAAAGTGAACCTTACCTAATTTGGGTTCATGGACCAACTAGGCCTTGTCATACATAAGCCCACATATGATCATACTTAGCCATTCTAGTGGCTGATCATTTGCTCAACACTTCCATTCCAACATAGTTACATCATGAAACCATCTATACATTCATAAATACGAATGGTCTAATGCCATACTCCACTTCTACAAGCCATTTTCGCATGGCTGTACACTTATACATTTCATAAAGTACTCGAAAGACAACAATGGGTAGTCCTATACATGCCATAACAAAATTCAACCAAAATAGTACCCAAAGAGCCTTTGATAGTGTGGGCGACTTCGACTTCAAGATCCCGAGTCCGATAGCTGGAGAACCAAAAATCTATAAAACAGAGGAGCAATGTAACGAGTAAGCAATTTATGCTTAGTAAGTTTGAGCAAGGAATTCCAGCATAAACAAAGAATATCACACATTTAGCTAAACGGAATATTTCATAATACGCAATTTATCGATATTAAACTTGCTTCACAACATTAACAACCCTTATGCACATACACAATAGACTAACTTAGCCGAAGGCCGATAGCTCGTTTATCAACTGAGCGAACATTTATTCGTAAGGGCTCGATTGAATTCAACACATACGTAACATATCCCCATATTGGGATGTTTTTCGAGTATTCGCTGGAATTTTACAGCAAGCTCATTCATTACCAAATCACGTACCTTCGGGATTTAACCGGATATAGCTCCTCGTTCAAATGCCTTCGGGACATAGCCCGGTTTAGTAACTCACACATGCCTTCGGACGTAACCCGGATTTATCAACTCGCACGAATGCCTTCGGGACTTAACCCGGCTTTAATAACTCGCACGAATGCCTCGGACTTAACCCGGATTTAGTATCTCGCACAAAGGCCTTCGGATCTTAGTCCGGATATATTCGCTTAGCACAAAGCCTTCGGGACTTAGCCCGGACAGCATTCAATTAATATGCACATCTAACAATAATTCATGGTACATTCATATTCATTTTCGTTTACGAAACTCAAACACAAGGCACATATTGTCCTTGCACATTCGGCTTAATAGCCACACATAGAGCATGATTTAATCACATCGAAATTTAAGCTCTCTTACTCAAGAACTTACCTCGGGTGTTGTCGAACGATTCCGCTAGCTATTCAACCACTTTTTCCTTCCCTTTATCGGTTTTATTTCCCCTTTGCTCTTGAGCTTAATCAAACAAATAAATTGATTTCATCATTTAGGCATCAAAAGATGAACACAAGGCACTTAGCCCATATTTATACATTAGACATTAAAGTCTCATACATGCAAAAATCATGCATCAACACAACATATTAGCTAATTTCTTGCCTTGGCCGAATATGCATGTCCATTTTTGGGTCGATTTCAACACTTAATACACACATATACACACTAGTAAAGCATCCTCCCCTTTTCATCAATTTAACACATGCATTGCTCATAACATGCAAAGTACATCGTACACATTGCAGGATTCTCATTACACCAATGCACATATGTGCTCACACAAAAAAAATGCTAAAAAGGAGGTTCAAGAATCATCAAGCCATCATCACATGCATCATTAACAAGCTTCATATTTGCATGCAATGGCATTAACACAACCTCACCTAGGCCGAATCTTAACTCATCCTCATGCCTCATCACCACAACATCAAACATCAACCAAGAATGATTCATCCATGGTCAAGTGCCATTTCCATCACATAGCAAGATTTAGACCAGGGTTAGGTAGAACTCAAGCTAACAACTAAAACATGCATGCTCTCATGGACACAT